>NW_027505431.1:170000-175588 GCF_021521415.1 Bidens hawaiensis | reverse complement strand
TCTCGCGCGCAGGCTTTATTATTCTCATCTTGTAAGACGCCACTCGCGCGCAGGCTTCATTGCTCAGCTTGTAAGACGCCTCTCGCGCGCATGCTTTATTACCCAGCTTGTAAGACGCCTCTCGCGCGCAGGCTTCATTGCACAGCTTGTAAGACGCCTCTCGCGCGCATGCTTTATTACCCTGCTTGTAAGACGCCTCTCGCGCGCAGGCTTCATTGCACAGCTTGTAAGACGCCTCTCGCGCGCATGCTTTATTACCCAGCTTGTAAGACGCCTCTCGCGCGCAGGCTTTATTTCTCAGCTCGTAAGACGCCTCTCGCGCGCAAGCTTTATTATCCTTATAACTCGACACCACCATTATCTTAAGGATCACAACGCGTCACCATTATGGAGAAAATCTCCCAGACTCAAGACAATAAAGACAGGGCCGAATAAAAGGGAAAAAACCGCCCTAACACCTTATAAAGTCCAACGCTCCACCTAAGCGCTTGCGCGCCCAGGAGCAACGCTGGACTTGGGGGGCTTGTAGGGGTATGGTATTAAACCCGGTTTACAATCCTAAATTTATTATATTTGGTTTGTTTTATTATATGGGCTAATACATTTGTTATTGGGCTGAGGAGGTTTGTGGAGGTAGCCCTAATTGGGCTAGGCCCATTAGGGTATCATGATGGTGGCCATGAGACTCTATATAAGAAGGTCTTCACCTCCTTATCATGGGGTCATGCTCAGTAGGTGGCACCACCAGTTTTTGTGTCTGTGAACAAGAGATCTTCAAGATCATCTTAGCGGTCACCTCCACACCCCCAAAACGCCACTGCAGATCGCGAGCAGCCGGAGGAGAGGATCAGCAGACCAGGATGCGGTTCATTCATCTCGAAATCCGTGGAAGCTCCGTCATGGGTCAGGTCAGATTTCATTTCGTGCTTCGACAGGAACTATTGGATAAGGGTTTCATACGCCCAAGCTTTTCACCCTGGGGAGCTCCAGTACTGTTTGTTAAGAAGAAGGATGGTTCGTTCAGAATGTGTATTGACTACAGGGAACTGAACAAGCTGACAGTCAAAAATCGGTACCCCTTACCGAGGATTGACGACTTATTTGACCAGTTGCAGGGATCCAGTTATTATTCGAAGATAGATCTACGGTCAGGATACCACCAACTTAGGGTCCATGAGGAAGATGTGCCGAAAACAGCCTTCCGAACTAGATACGGCCATTATGAGTTCTTAGTAATGCCTTTCGGGCTAACTAATGCGCCGGCTGTATTCATGGATCTGATGAACCGCGTGTGCAAACCATACTTGGACAAGTTTGTGATTGTGTTTATAGATGATATTCTGATTTACTCACGGACCAAGGCCGAGCATGAGCAACACCTGAGATTGATTTTGGAATTGTTGAAGAAAGAAAAGTTGTATGCGAAGTTTTCCAAGTGCGAGTTTTGGCTTAGAGAAGTTCACTTTCTCGGTCACGTTGTAAACGAGAAAGGAATTCACGTTGATCCTTCCAAAGTCAAGGCCATTGAAAACTGGGAAGCGCCAAAAACCCCAACTGAGGTGAGGCAATTCCTAGGACTAGCTGGCTACTATCGACGCTTCATTGAGAACTTCTCCAAAATAGCTCTACCTCTGACCGCGCTAACTCAGAAAGACAAGAAGTTTGTTTGGGGCGAAAATCAGGAAACAGCATTTCAAATGTTGAAACAGAAGTTATGTAGTGCGCCAATTTTGTCCTTGCCCGAGGGGATGGATGACATTGTTGTTTACTGCGACGCTTCACATCAGGGACTTGGATGTGTCCTTATGCAACGAGACAAAGTCATAGCGTATGCCTCACGCCAACTCAAGACCAATGAAAAGAACTACACAACGCATGATTTAGAACTTGGAGCGGTTGTCTTCGCGCTAAAGATTTGGCGCCATTACCTCTATGGTACAAAGTGTATAATCTTTACGGATCACAAGAGCCTTCAACATATATTTGATCAAAAGGATTTAAACATGAGGCAACGAAGATGGGTGGAGTTGTTGAACGATTATGATTGTGAGATTAAGTACCACCCTGGAAAGGCGAATGTGGTAGCAGACGCGCTAAGTAGGAAGGAGCGAATAAAAACGCTACGAGTCAAGGCTCTAAGGTTGACCATTCACGCAGATCTCTCTACCCGCATCCGAGACGCTCAGCAAGAAGCTTTGAAACCAGAGTTTGTTAAAAACGAATGCCTTGGGGGTATGGTTAAGAATTTGGAACTTAAAGAGAACGGCAATCTATATTTCGCTAACCGCATATGGGTCCCTCTCAAGGGAGGATTGCGCGAGCAGGTATTGAACGAAGCTCACAAGACGCGGTATTCCGTACATCCTGGCGCAGACAAGATGTACCAAGATGTTAAAACGCTGTATTGGTGGCCCAATCTTAAAGGCGCCATCGCAACGTATGTCAGTAAGTGCCTGACGTGTTCGAAGGTAAAGGCTGAATACCAGAAACCATCAGGGTTGCTTCAACAGCCAGAAATTCCCATGTGGAAGTGGGAACAAATCTCTATGGACTTCATCACCAAACTGCCAAGGACACCTGGGGGTTATGACACAATATGGGTTATTGTGGATCGGCTAACTAAGTCAGCGCACTTCCTGCCGATCAAGGAAACCGATAAGATGGAAAAGTTAGCCCGACTGTATATTCGAGAAGTAGTTTCAAAACATGGAGTCCCAGTGTCCATCATTTCTGATAGAGATAGTCGGTTCACATCAAGGTTTTGGAGATCGTTACAAGGGGCTTTAGGTACTCGTCTTGACATGAGTACGGCATATCATCCTCAAACGGATGGGCAAAGCGAGCGAACAATCCAGACATTGGAAGATATGCTGCGCGCGTGCGCAATCGATTTCGAAGGTAGCTGGGATACTCATCTCCCATTGGTTGAATTTTCTTACAACAACAGCTATCACACAAGCATTAAGGCTGCGCCGTTCGAAGCTTTGTATGGGCGCAAGTGTAGATCCCCACTGTGCTGGGCTGAAGTGGGTGACAAGCAAATGACTGGTCCAGAATTGATCCAAGAAACAACAGACAAGATTTTTCAGATAAGGGATCGCCTGAAGACAGCGCGCGACAGACAGAAGAGCTACGCAGATGTGCGAAGGAAACCATTGGAGTTTCAAGTAGGGGATAAAGTACTTTTGAAAGTCTCTCCATGGAAAGGAGTCCCCCGTTTCGGCAAGCGAGGAAAGTTGAATCCGCGCTTCATTGGACCATTCGAGATCCTGGAGAGGATCGGTCCGGTTGCTTATAAACTCCGTTTACCCGCCGAACTCAGTGGAGTTCATGATACGTTTCATGTGTCCAACCTCAAAAAGTGCTTATCTGACGAAACGTTGATTTTGCCGATGGAAGAGATTCACATCGACAAACAGCTGCACTTCATAGAAGAACCTATAGCAGTAACCGATTGGAAAGAACAAAAGTTACGCAGAAGCAAAATCAAGTTAGTAAAGGTTCAATGGAACTCGAGGCGTGGGCCTGAATTCACTTGGGAAAGAGAAGATCAAATGCGCAAGAAATACCCACACCTCTTTCAGAACATGGCTTCTGCCAGCAACGTCTCCTAAATTTCGGGACGAAATTCGTTTAACGAGGGGAGAATGTGACACCCGGTAAATTCCCAATCCCTTAAACTAAGTAATCAACCTAATAATTAGGTGATTGTAAATATTGAGCGCGCCATGTTAGTCAGCGCGTGCATTTGTTATGTGCGCCCTGCGCGAGCGCGCCATGATAGTCAGCGCGTGCATATGTTATATGCGCCATGCGTGAATGTTTTGACTTTATGTTTTCATGCAACTTAAACGTTATGTTGTCTATGGGTTGACCATCCTACATCGTTTATGCGCGTGCGGAAGGGAACTAACCTCCCCGCATGGCGGGAACATTGAGAGCTAGTTTGTCTGAAGCTCCAAGATGGAATTGACTTCAACATGACTGATCACTATGTTGAAATACCAAGACCACCTGGAGAATCTACAAATGAAACTCAATATCCCCAACTGCGAGAAGGTTACGCACCTACCCGCAGCAAAGAAATGTCCTACACGCAGAAAGCTATGCGCACAAAGTGATGCGCACAGAACACTTAGTCTATTCTCCAGACATAAGGAGATTACTCCCGCCCAAAAGGAAACAGTAGCGTGTTTCAGAGATTTTCCACTTTTTTTTACTGTACACTGACAAAAGTACCTGAAAAAGCACACTGTAACATGAAAAGTCAACTGTCAGCCACCCTATTCTCACCAACCCCAGACCTGCATGTCCTGTCCAAATCAAATCAAGATCTTTTGTTCACTCCTCCACTTTTAAGTAAACAATAAACAATAATAATTTCCATACTTTATCATCATTACACCTAGATATGAAAAGATTTCAATCCCCTAAAGCAAGGGATTGTGTTCCCTTGAGTTTGCCTATAAATATGTAACCTAAATTATCACTCAAAACACACTCCAAAGAACTGCAAACTTGCACTAATCATCTCCCGAGCATCCGTTATTTTCGATTCCGTTCCAGTTACTAGGTAAGCCGAGGTTATAAACTTGAGATCTACTTTCCAAACCTCATATTCTCCTATTTCTTGATCTTAATATATATACATCTTGTTACTTAATCGTATTCTAGACCTTCGATTCCGAGGCCAACACCAAGAAAACCCGAATCTCGATTAATCCCTTAACAAGAACCACAAGTGAGTCTCACAGCCCCTATTTTCACTGTTTTCACTATTTTTAAACTGTTTTCGGGGCGAGGGACACGTACTTAAATAATGTTTTGTCATGGTATACTTACAAGCTATGCAAGCGATTTTGTGTTTAAGTTATGTTTCATGATGAGTAATGCAAACGGTTATCTAAGGTTTTCGATGTATGTGCGCTAGAACTCGAGTAAGTGATCACTTTACCATTGGAACTCTAAGGGTAGGGACTGCTGGTTTGATCCACCCACTCGTAGGGGTCGCACCTCTTTGCATGGACGAGTGCCTAGTATGGTCATGGGGCAGTACTATGGGTTTGAACCCGCTCGTAGGGGTCGCGCCTCTTTGCATGGACGAGCGCCTTGTTTTCCGGCACAACGTCCGCGCGTAACCCGCGGGACGGTATTATTATTTTAGCTCGTAGTGGCAGCGCCACTTTGCATGGACGAGCACATGTTCCTGAAACGTTCGCGCGTAACCCGCGGGACGGTATTACTTATTTTAGCTCGTAGTGGCAGCGCCACTTTGCATAGACGAGCACAGTTTCCAGAAATGTTCGCGCGTAACCCGCGGAACGATTTTATCAGAATATGTTGATATAACTGTTACCAAGCATGTGTTTTAATGATGCTATCAGAATTATGTTTCAGAATGATTTGTATCAAGATTATGATGCAATACGATTTATCAAGTTACTAAGACTTGTGAACTCACTCAGTTTATACTGATTCAAATGTTTTTACGTGTCTTTCAGGAGATAACTAGGTAGCGCATGGAGTCACACTTAGAGCACCTCACGCTGAACATCTAAACTAGCTTTTTGGAAGATTTTAGTTCTATC
>NW_027505431.1:0-165000 GCF_021521415.1 Bidens hawaiensis | reverse complement strand
TAAGTTTTAAAGGTTTTCACCTTTCTTATAAATAGAGTTTCTACACTCTCGCCTGGAGCGCACGTTATCCAACGTATGGTCCGGGGCAGCGGGACCAGTACACGCTTAGTGGCTGACAATTTCGTTGCTTTCGGCTATATGGAGGATCCTACGATATATGGTAGACGTACCATTTCCTAAGGTTTTAGGGGTTTTCACCTCTTCCCAAGGGCCTTGTCGCCAGTATTAATTATAAGGTTTTAGGGGTTTTCACCTCTTCTCAAGGGCCATGTAGCCAGTTTAACACCAGTTTAATTTCTTGGGCTTGTCCCCAGAATATTTGTTGGGCTTGTCCCCAGATTATTTTTGGGCTTGTCCCCAGAATATATGATGGGCTTGTCCCCAGAATATTTGTTGGGCTTGTCCCTAGTTTATTATTTGGGCATGTCCCCAGCTTAATGGGTTTGATCCCAGTTAACATTATGAAATATTTGCAACAGAATCACTAAGTTGTCTACGAAGATCAAACACATAAGGATCCTAAATCCTAAAACTATCCCTTCAAGGATCGTTGAGAATTCAACATTTCTGGTAACTTAGGTCTATCTAGACCTTCTGGTATGATCTCTATTAATTAACCTTTGTGTTATATTTATTTCAATGATTTTAAACATATCAGTTTAGAAGGCTATTCCTTTAAAATTGTTTTATAATTGGTTAACCTGTTTTAAGGATACTTTATCCTAGAATTTACCCTTTGAAAGAATTCTCTTATGAAATTTTTATCAATTATTAAAGATATGATTTCCTACTGTTTATTTTTTGAGGATATTTTATCCTAAAAGATTTTCTTAAGGATCTTTTATCCTATACGTCTTTTACTTTAAATTATTTTCAAAATTATCAATAATACTAAACTTATATTTAACAAGTGTTGAAAATAAACAAACAAATAGATAGTCAAAAGATTTATATATTAACTAGAATAAGCCCCAAGGACTTATCCAAAATTACCTAACTCGGACTTCACCATACGAAAAGATGGACCATCCATCCGGGTAAAGTAGGAGTTACTAATAGGTCATAAAGTGCAGGAAATTAAAAACAGGGGCAACAAAGGCTTCATCCCCACAAATAGAGGATCCCTCCACCTTTGTCACCCCCGCCAATTGTCTTAAGGATCATAGATCCTTCATCCTAGAAACTATTGTTTATTACAGACCATAGAAATTGTTCATAAAAACATCAACACCAAATAAAAAGTGGTCTCGGGCCTTGTCTTTAATATCCTTCATCGCCCACTTAAGCTGCATCATCTCCCCCCTTGCTAGCTTCAACCGCCTCCTTAACGCCACTGGTCCCAGTCTCAGTGTTCTCAAGCATCACCCCGTCGTCCTCACCACCAAGGTCGCCAAGAGCAGCCTTCCATTTCTCAACATCCCAAGCCGACTTGTCGAATGCGGGATCACCGGCCTCCGTCGCCATCTTGATCCGCGCTTGGAAGATTGACCTAGCAGCCCACACTTTGGCTTCATCAGTTGCCTGCTCTACTGCTTCTTGACGTTGGGCTTCAGCTGAGGATATCTGATCCTCCAATTGTTTCTTGAGTTGGATCATATCCTTATCCTTAGCAACCGCAGCCTTTCCTAACCCTGCCATCTTCTCACTCATCTGAAGGATAGTTTTCTCATAATAATCCCTCATAGCAACCACAGCCTATCAATAAACTCCATGTCAAGATTGGGACAATACTGGATCCTAAATCACCAAAGTAGAAAATACGGTATACTTACGGAACAGACAATGTCGCAGTGAGTTTCGGGATCAGAGGATCTCTTCCTCTTGGAAGCTGCAGATTTAGCCCTAGTAGTGGCGGTCTTGGGCTCGGAGCTGGAACCAGCCTTTGAAGCCTCCTTCTTGGTAGCAGGAGAAGTAACCATGCAGTCGATGTCGTCAAGAGATAACTTGAGTGCAGACTTTCCAGAATTCTTGGTGCCTGTGGAAGAAAAATCAACAGATAAGTATTCTATTTTATTCTAATTACTTTAAAATTATTAACTTACTTGACATGCTTGAACTTGAGGGGATATCACAAAAGCCTTCAACAAAACGAGCTTGAAAGGTTCTAACTGTGGTATCCAGTTCCAGGAACCGTTTTGATTTTTCTTCTGCTCCAGGTAATTTGCTCAGCGAAGCGAAGTTCTCAACTACAAAAAACAAAAACAGTGTAAGGATAAAGATTGAAGAATAAAGGATCCTAATACTCCTTAAGGATCCGGGATCCTACCCTTCGTGACCCACGTTGAAGGGAGATCAGTCCCCCTGGTATCAAGTCGCGTTTAACGAAGAAAAATTGATTCTTCCACACGGAATCTTTTAATGTGGCTTTGGAGATCGGATGGGCCTGTCGGGGCTTGGATTTGAAAATAAAACGGGAAGAACCGAAGGTAGTGAGGGTATACAGATATGACAACTCCGGAAGGCCAAAATCGATTTTTTCCTCCTCAACGATTCTTTCGATAGTGTAAGAACTCTCCAAATCATTGGCATAGCTTGTATGTAAGATATGCCGGTAGAATCAAAAACGCTTTGGGTAAAAGGCGGAAAAGGGTATTTATAGCCGATAAGAAAGGGAGTTGTCGTAAAGCAGATCCAAACCTTGGAGTAAATATCGCATCTAATGCTGGATTCGTAGGGTTGGAACAGGGTTTCTGGAGGAAATAATGTATGAAAGCTGTCAACTTCGGGATCCGTGAGCTTACAAATTTCAGAAGATGGGTTAGAAAGCAGACCTTGGGGTTCCATTTCAACTAGTTCGGAACCACCGGATGACTTTTCAGAAGGTTTAGAAGGGGCCGGAGAAGAAGAAGAAGCGGCGGACATGATTAAAGAAAATAAGATGCACAGGTTAGAAGAATACCTGATGCGTCGGATGAAGGTGTATATAATCTAAGATATAGGGCGGCATATATAGACGGTTATAATTAACCTTGGGGGCTAAATAGTAAATTTTCTGGCAAAACCGTCCCATCATTCAGTTTTCACGGGATTTCAAATTTCAAAATGACAGTTGTGCTCCATTGTGACCCGCCATTTTGGGGGCAATTGTTAGGCCACGATTTTTAGACTGAGGATCCTTTATCCTTGACTGTCTTATGGATAGTTTATCCTTGAAATATTCATCAGGATATAAACGATTGACGATCCTCTGTATTGTTTGTTTACTAATGATTTCGTTTAGTATGGTGATGTGTTAGACAGGTATATCAACTGTAAGACGAACTTGCATCAATTATCCTCACAAGACAACCTTTAGCTGGAGCATGGATCCAAGATCCTAATTCAACATAGCTGATTCTGGATGAACTCCCTAGAAGATTGATGTTTAAATAATAACAACGGTATCTAGACCTGGTCTACCGCTTTGTTCGCTAGTGAGTGACTATCAGCACGTGGTCAAAGAGCACGTTGGTGAAGAATGGAAGACTAGCGGATTTATAGGGCGAAGTTGTTAAGTTTGTTAATTACTTTTTCCTTATATATTTGAGTATGATCGAGCTAGAAACACACATGTACTTACGCACACACTAGAGCAGAACTAAACACTCTCTCTATTCACTAGCTTTCGTTGTAATCTCGATCATAAACTCCACGAACACTTGTAATACCTTTTTGTTAATCAAAAAACTCGACGGTGATAGTTTTCACCGTCCGGGGGTTTTTTGTGCCGGAGACCACGATAATCATATACTCACCGACCAAAGGTTACCTTGTTGATCATTGACTAAAGTAATCCGACCAAAGATTATCTTGTTAATCCTTGACCGGAGTTATTCTACCAACGATTACCTCGATAAGTTTTGACCGAAGTAAGACTATCGTGATTAAGGGCTTTTTCCCTCGAAATCAAACCTTTGTGTCCACCGATATCACGCTTATACACTTATCATTGTCAAGTTAGCACCTTACCTCACTTAACAGATTTGGATACTTAATCCTTAGCAGATTTTTGTCCAAAACAGTTACGATTATATTGAAGAAATGGCGGATTTTTAGGGATTATTAGTTAATAGTCTTTATTATTCATAACTCCCTAGAATTATTATCTTTTATGTATAAATAGAGGTAATGATCAGCTAGGAAACACGACACAATACACTCTGCTCTCTATGAACACAGCAATACACACACACACTTAGAAAATATTGTATCACAGATCATAATCTCCACCATTGTAACACCCTTTTTGCTTAATATAATCAACGGTGATAGTTTTCACCGTCCGGGGGTTTTTTGTGCCGGAGATCACGATAATCATATACTCATCGACCAAAGGTTACCTTGTTGATCATTGACTAAAGTAATCCGACCAAAGATTATCTTATTATTCCTTGACCGGAGTTATTTTACCAAAGATTACCTTGATAAGTTTTGACCGAAGTAAGACTATCTTGGTTAAGGGCTTTTTCCCTCGTGATCAAACCTTTGTGTTCACCAATATTACCATTACGTACTTATCATTAACAAGTTAGCACCTTACCTCACATAACAGATTTGGATACTTGATCCTTAGCAGATTTTTGTCCAAAACACGATTAAAAACATGATATATATAAAATACTTGACTTAAAACCTTAAATAATAAAAGATCAACGAAACACGAACTAAGCCAAACTCAGAACATTAAATATACACAATTTTACAAGGGATCCGAGATGTATAAATAGATGTATATCAAATATCCCCACACTTACTCTTTTTTCATCCATGAAAAAGTCTAATGCAGTTGGATCAGAATCGGAAAATATAGTCTTAAAAACATATAGGTTAATTTTTAAAGCTTTGAAGAACGCAAAAACCGCGATCACCGATAATGTTGTCCACATAAACCCATGCCTTAATCTTTACTGGGACAAATAAGAACCGACAATAATATTACTCAGTGGCTTACACAATTAAGACCCGCTTATTTTCAGCTTTTACCGGACCAGACCACCCCAACTTGACTTAAACCTCAAAATTAGCATAATTAAAACTTTTGTTGATCTATTTTTTTCATGAATAGTTAAGACGATCAAGGGTATTGTTTATCCACCTAAGCTTAAGCATCAAAGTATACCAAGCAGCCATTGGATACGATTAAGGTTCAATTAATTAATAGCTAGTGTTCCCCACTACATGACAAACCCTCGTTATCAAGCAATACCCAGAACCCATCACCATAGGTGAGCATGCCAAATTTCATTTGTAGGGCTTACATGTAGCGTGTCCTTTGTGGTCTTTTTCTTACTGGTAATGAGACGCGCGCAAGGGGACCCCACATGGCTATCAGCGTGGATGATCAAGTCTGTAGTGTATTTGTACTTTTGTACTTTTGTGATCATGGTTTATAGACTTATAAGGGTGCTCTTTTTAGCTTTATTTAAAATACCACAACCCCACTTAGGAATTGTGAATACCCAGATGAATAGGTTGCATTCAGACCCATGGTCTTCGGACCCGAAGCATCCCATCAATACAAGATTTAAGGTTATAAAACCATACACCAATGAGGTGTAAAACACTAAACTAAGCAGTTAAGATTTATATCGCAGGCTACACGGCATACTCTAACGTTAAACCTACCCAAGCATCATATGATAACGTATTCAAATTTTAAAACTCATGATATTTCCACTTTTTCATACCAAAAATTGTGGCTTGAGTATGGCCCGACCTTTCGTTACTTATCTTCCACGGACAAAACGCTTTACCCACAAAAGATTTTCGTTTTAACCATTTTATCAAATTTGCCCTTTCATTTTCAAGGCTGAGCCTACTAACACATCCCAAGTTAAGTGTGTTTTCTTTTATTCATATCATATTATTAGTAGTTTCAAAAACCAATTTCCGATAAATATCAGCATCTCCCACTTAAACGCAAAAAAAAACTAAATTCAAGGACTTTTTTTTAAAAAAAACATTTTTCAATTTTTTTTAATTTATATATATATATTTAAAGGTTAAATTTAAACTATGACTCAAATATCCTATCCCCACACTTTAATTTTTCATTTTCCTCAATGCAAGGATAAGGGCGACTTAAAACAAAAATAAAATAAAAAAATAAGTCGGACTACAAAAACTAAAAACTTAAAAAGAAAAAGCAAAAACAAAATAAAAAGTTAACAAGCTAGATAATGGAAAAGATTAGCTGGTAATATGTGAATGAAAACATGATGCCAAGGTCTTTTTCCATGAATGCCCTCCAACCACGAACGTGCTCAGCAAATGGTAACTCCTCCTCTCACACGCGAACGTAAGCGGCAAAAATTCAACAATATCTAATAATATATCTTATCAAGCTGATAGATATTATGCAATTAAAGTGTTTCACCAATAAATATATAAAATATAATAATCAGGAGCAAATAAATAAACATGAAGTATATGGCTCCATCATCCCCACACTTGTTTTTTTTTTTCATTATACTCAATCTGGGGATCGTCTATAGCTCAATCTTTCTTCAAACTAGCAAAACTTAAAAACAAAAAAACAAAGACAAACTACAAAAACTACGTTAGTGACTCGATTAATTATACAAACTTCGCGAAATCTCCCCACGGTTGAACTTAATCAGGAGGTTTCTCCTTAATCTGGACCCTATCTAACCCGTTTAGTTCCACCCACAATTTATCAAACATTAATATATCAATGATGGAACCACAAAATATTAAATTAGAATTAAAAATCAGTAACAGGTCAGACCACCTATATTTAAACTTACCTGGAAAGAGCCGAATGCGTTGTGAGTATCGAGAAGACCGGTCGTGTTTGACTTTTAATGGCTTTTTCACTCCTGTAGACCATCTCCTAAAATATACGCAATTTCGGATTTCAGGTAATTTCTCATCCTCGACCTTCTCCCGTTGTTTTAATTCCCGATAAGCATTCAAAACACAGTCCACGGGGTCGGCAATAGTGTTCTTCCTCTAACACTACATCCTCATCTACATTGTCCTCTACAAGTAGGGCCTCGAAAAACTCAACATCCTCATTAACTTCCAATGTGTCTCCCCCCTCATAATCCGACAATCCATCCAACTCGAAATTCAGGAATTCATATTCCTCGTTAAGCTCATTATCAACCTTAACCATATCCTCAACACCAAACATTAACTCGAGTGACTCTCCCAATTCTATCTCTTCCTAAAACACAGGTTTCACCATAATTGATCTCAAAAATGTAGCCCACTCCTCCTCGTCACAATCATCATCGGAGTAACTACAAAACTCAGTACAATTAGCAACACATACCTGTGAAACATAAGGTGGGACTTCATCAGCCACTCATGTCTCTGTATCCAGGATGAGCTCCTCTTCTTCATCTACATATTCCATGATTGGCTATTTCCCTTCTTCTGGAAACATCGGGAACAACTCGTCCAACCGATTCATGTATCCCAAATAGTTTCCTTCCGCATCATACTTATAACCAGCTATCGGTTGCTCCTCCAGCTGCACACTCTCATCTTCGGTTTCTTTAATATATTCGCTGTCTGACTCGTACACGCATCGGGAGATCTGCTTTAGCCCTTCTTCTACCTTTGTCAGTTTTCTAGAGAATTCTTTAATTGCATCTTGGAGACCTGCAAAAACAGATATTTGATTTCTTAGTATAGCATCATTTTCAGCTAATGTTTTTTTGTATTGGGCCTCCATCTCTAATGGTCGGGCCAACAACTCCTCGATCTTATTCAAATACGCCTCGTCATCCCTGTTGGGGTTTCTCTCGGAATGTTGACCATAATCTTGCCCATGTTGGTATTGATATCCACGATCTGGTTCGTTAAAAAATAATGACGCGGACCCTGTGAAATATAAGACTGTTGCTGCACACAAGGGTTAGTACGATTATATGGACATGCACGAGTCATATGACAACCAGCGCATCTATAACAAATAAAACGAGAACCCTTGTATGGACAATCATGGTGTAAATGAGGATCACCACACGTATCACAATTAAGGTTACTATAGTATGGACATTTAATGGTAAAGTGAGGTCCATTACAAATTTCACACATAATTACAAGAATCTAAACTAACAAAAGACACGGACAATTAGACACTTATGACTCAAAGAAAAAAAATAAACACGTAAAAATCTAATTAACTGAAACCCTAAGAACTCAAAAGCAAAAACACAATAGCACTTATATAGCAAGTAAGTCCAATCAGTGTTAGTAACGCAATCGCCAATAGTCCCAGGCAATGGCGCCAAAAACTTCATGTGGTGAAAACAGTCAATTAAATATTAACTAAACTAAACAAGTAATAAAAACTATACTTAAAACTCAACTACACAAAACACCGGCAAGTGAACCGATCAATTGTACTAAAGCTAAATAAGTCCGGAATATCGAACCCACAGGACTCTATAAATTACGTTAACTAACTAATTAGACTCGACTTACGACACGACTATTTATTTTTAATGTTTTAAGAGGTTTTTTTTAAACTAATATTAAACTAAGAAAGTAAATAAACAAGTAAACTAGAAAACAAGCAAACAAAAACAATATTGAAACCAATAAGAGAAGGAATCTACTAGGTAAGAATCCCATGTATCAACAATCATCAAACAATGCACAAATAACATGATATGGAAACTGATTTCTAAACATATTCATCTAACGAACCCTAAAGGAACCTTGACCGAATCAAACGAAATCCCAAAGAATAATTATTAGATTATTAAGCAATAAGTTATATTGATTTCCTCGTAGTTATCAAATAGGGTTAATTAATAGTATCTAAAGTAAGCAATCTCACGAAACACTAAACTCTAGATAACTTGATAAGCTTATCATGACATCATGAACGAGGATCAACACAATAACCTAGCCCGAATACCTGTCGCTAATCTAGCCTAGAATGCGATTGACCAAGACACATGAACAACTCCTCACCTTACAGCTATTGGAATTCAGCAGAACATTCAAAATCCTAATCAATGATCAACAAGCTTCTATGATCTAATAGGACTATTCAATCACAATAATTAAAACACCAAGTAATGATTAAACATAAACCCTAAATCTAAAGAACACAATCAAGAGATAAAAGATCGATGTGAAACAATAGTTAATAATCAATCAAGATAATAAATACTCATATGCATCATGAAAGCAAAATCAAGTCTTTTACTATTAAATTAACAAAACCATAATCAAATCATTATCCAAAGCAAGAATCAAATCAAAACATGTTCATCAAACCTAGGTAGACATGAAGTCTAGCCTAGCATAGTCATAATCAAAGACAAATAACTAGAACAAAGAACAAAGAGTAAAATCATGCACGATAATGAACAAGAACAATGAAAAATAACGAGATAACCCGTCTTAATCGACCCTTGAACACTCGTATGAAATATCTATGATCTTCTCTCTTCCTAGCCTCCAAAACACCTTCAATCTTGGCTCTAACCCTTAGAAAATTGGGTGGAATGACTTATCCCCTCGTCTAGGTATATAACATATGTTTATATAGTGCATAACGGGCTTGGACTTGCGAAAATTGGCTGACCAGGGGACCTAGGCGCCGCGCGGCCTCCCATGGCCCTCACCTCCACGCGGTGCGGCATATGCTAGGTGGGGATTCCGAATTTTCTTTTTATTTCCTTGATAAATCATGTTAAATATCTTTCTTGAACTCCAAGCAACAATAGGAACCTTCTAGAACTTCTTTTCCTTACTTCTCCAAGTCATAAATCTATAAAGAACATAACAAAACATTAGTGAAGTAGTCATGTAACCAATGACGAGCAAAAACGTACATAGACTTCTCATGAAATGATGGAAAGAATTAGATTTAACATGCAAGAGACCAAACGATTAAAAACATGATAGATATAAAATACTTGACTCAAAACCTTAAATAATAAAAGATCAACAAAACACGAACTAAACCGAACTCAAAACATTAAATATACACAACTTTACAAGGGATTCGAGATGTATAAATAGATGTATATCAGAAATATTGACCGGTTCGCTTAAGTCAACGTGACCGACCGGGTTGTGACCCGTGAGAGTTATGTGGGTAACGAACATAAGCCTCTTACGCTAGTTAACCGGTATTGACTTACGAACAAGATATGGACCTCTAAAAGGATTGGGCTTGAGACGGGCTTGGTGGCCCAACATGATTAACTAGTTAATATGTCATAAGGGATTAAGAAAGCAAGAAACAATAAACCCTAGCCACCCTTTTGCCCTCTCTCCCTCTCAACTCCTCCTTGATACCACCGTCGGCCACCGCAACCAGCCGCAGCCGCCCATCCGCTGCCGCCGCATGTGCCATCACCGCTGCCAGTCCATTCGTGCACCGCCACCGTTGGTCGTTAATCTCGTTCGGTCACCTAGCGTCGCCCGTTAGCCCCTAGTGTCTCAACCGGTTAATTTATTAACTGAGGTAAACTTAAATTAAATAATGTCGTGAATATATTTATTTACTTTGGTTTTTAGACTCGTGCTCGTATTGTTTGTAACCGGATCCTGTACGGTTCCTAAAATTGATTACTCATTTTGTATTCCGCTACATATTTGTATTATTAATTGATTAATAACTATGAAATGATTTTTAATAAACCAGGTTTAAATGTTAAACCGTTGACTAATCACCATTGGAATCCAACAGAGAAAACAAAAATCAGAAACATTTGAGACAAGTCTTCGGTTATGAGACCAGTTCTAGATTACACGAAGTATACAAACCTTTTTACCTGAAACATACTTAGGGGGTGTTTGGGATTCCTTATTTTTATCAACTTATAACTTATAAACTTTCTGAAAAGTTAATAAGGTGTATAAAGTGTTTGGTAAACCATAAGGTCTTATGAATTTTAACTTATGAAAAATGCAAAATAAAGGGGTTTTGAAAAGTTAGGAATTTGTAACTTATTAACTTAATATGTTTGATTCACCTATTACACTCCTCTAACCCTTAAAACCTATTACACTCCTTTTAAAAGAGAGTGTCATTTTTAGTTATTTTGGTTTTTCCCAGCACATAAACTAATCCAAACATTTTTAAAAAAAACTTCTTTTAAAATATTCATAAGTTAATAGTCCTTTTAACAAAAAGTCTTTTTTTTACATAAATAAGCAATCCTAAACACACCCTTAAAACATGTACTCTTTATCTTTATTTTTCTTTTCTTTGGATGCCCTTACCATCGTTTCATCTTTAACTAATCTATACCTTCAAATCTAAGATCAATTGATTAGATTTCTTCTTATCATTCTCACTTTTTTATGACCTTTGTATTTTAACCTTATCCAAATATATTAATTCACTTATTTTGTTTTATAGTTGTTATATTTATATTTTTGTGTAATAAGATTATATAAGAGTTAGAAAAGTAAAATATAAATTTGAGAATCTAAATGAGTAACTTTTAACAAAGTAATGAGTATACTATATACCCAAATATTGGATTAGCACAAGAAATTTTACATGGATGATTATTATGGAGCATTAGTCTTTACGGACTTTTGTGAGTGTTAACACGTATTCATTTGGTTGTCTTCTTGAAAACAATAACTCCAAGATATTGAAAATTTAATATAACTCCTGATATTCATTATTATATACTATGAACATTTTTCTTTTGTTTTTTCGCTTAAACGGCATTTGTATTCATTCTAACACGATCATACTCCCTTCGAGTCTCACGTCTTTATAAAGAACCTACCCACAACCCACAAATAAACAATGTAATCTCTTTGATTTTCACGACTTTTCAAAGCAATTATTAATATACACACGAGATATCAATCACTAATTATATAATATACATTTTATATTTATTGAAAACTTCAACTCAGTTAGATATTATTCTTTAAATCAAATCTAATCTAAACGTTGAAATTTGTTGCCATTAATACTAAAGGGTGTAATACGACTTGGGGTGTTAGATAGTAAATAGTAGAGGGGATCAATAGTAATAATATCATAATGTGGGGGTTGTAAGTGTAATAAGTTATTTGTATTGAGTGTACTTGAACGATGAGATGATAAGTAATAAAGTAGCTATTGATTTGAGAGATTATCTCCTTCTTCTCCTGTGTTCTTCTTCTTCTACAATTCTTTAGGTCGATTACCATTTTGTATTGTAACAAGTGGTATCAGAGCATTTCGAACCTTTCGGACGCTCTTTCGACAACCAATTCCGGTGATAACTAGCAGCAATTCACGGCGACATTCAAGTAGAGTTTAATGAACTTTAATTCTAGCAACAGTTAGTCAATCCACATTGGTGATTGATTCAATTTAGTATAAACAAAGTGATCAACAATTTATAGTTGTTTGATCAATTAGAGTTGGTCAAATTTTGGCGAAGGTTTAATTCGACAATTAGGGCAATAACAGGCTCTTGACAGCATTAATCTCAGGCAAAAATCAAGGTAACAATGGTGTTCTTGTGTCTGTGTGGAGGATTGATATGGGAAAACAGGGTTCATGTTTGTGCGCATCGTAGGTGTTCTTGTGGTTGGTTACAATATGAAGGCAGGGGTCACTGTTGTGGCTACATTCCAGATTATTCAAAACCACCAACTAGTTGGGAACTTTTCAGTGGTTACAGATGTGTTGACGAATGGATGGGATCATCAACATGGGGAGAATGAAGTCCTCGCTTATTCGAAACCAAATTTGAAGAAACAAGAATTCTAAATACAACATCATCCATAGAAGACATCAAGAACTCACAGCAAGCAGGTTCGTTTCAAGAATATTGTAATACATTTGATTTTCTCCTTAATAAAGTAATTCTAAGTAAGGATTATGCTATAAGTTTATTTATTTATTTTTTTTTTTTTGGGGGGGGGGGGTTCTCAAATAAATTAAGTGGTGGGTTATGTTTTTGAGTCCAAAAACACTTAAGCAGGCTTATTAAGTGGCAATGAAACAAGATAATTTGCTTACCACTTGCTTTGGCAACAAAGAATTGAAGAAGGTAGGAAGTGGATCTTTTTGTGTGTACCATGATGAGGAATTTGGTTAAAGCAAGATTCAAACCTTTGATGAATCTAAAAATGGGGTTGAGATTCAAGAATCCATTGATGCTAACTCATTGAAGAATGGAAAGAATAATGATGTTTTAAGTGAAAATGTAAATGATAATAAGTCTACATCAAAGGTGTTTGATGAAATGCTTGGGCATGTTAGTAGTGAAATAAAGGAAGTTTTGGGTTATGATTTAAGAAAGAGTAAAGCGTCATTTTCGTCCTTATGGTTTGACAAATAATGGGAATTTAGTCCAAAAAATTTATTTTTTGCATATGAACCCTCCACGCTTCCCAGTTCTTGCCAATTACATCCAAATCACTAACTCCGTTAAATTTAATCGTTTAGTCAGGGGTAGACATGCTTTTTCACTATTTCTTTATTAAAATACTTATTTTAGTGAACTGCGGTTTTCGTCCTTATGGTTTGTCCAAATCTGTGATTTTAGTCCAGTAATTTCAAATTTGCAATTTTCTTCCCTATGGTTTCATTCACTTGCAATTAAACCTGAATTTATTAACCTCGTTAATTTTGGCCGTTAATCCATTTGTGAATTAGGACTGAATTTTATTTAGGAAAAGAAACGACAAAGCTGATCGTCACGTGAGGGGCACGCAAAAGGATTAACGACCAAAATTAACGAGTTTAATAAATTCGGGTTTGATTGCAAGTAAAATGAAACTACAAGTACGAAAATTGCAAACTTGAAACTATTGGACTAAAACAACAGATTTAGACAAACCACAAGGACGAAAACCACAGTTCACTAAAATAAGTATTATAATAAAGAAATAGTGAAAAGACATGTCTACCCCTGACTTAACGATTAAATTTAACAGAGTTAGTGATTTTGATGTAATTGGCAAGAACTGGGAAACATGGAGGGTCCATATGCAAAAAGTAAACTTTTTGGACTAAATTCGCATTATTTGTTAAACCACAAGGACAAAAATGACACTTTACTATTTAAGAAAAGAAGCGAAAGAAATTGACATGAAGCTCCATTTATGGTTTCTATTGATAAATTGGATATTAAAGTTCCACTTATGGTGTGTGACAATGATTTGGGTACCAGTGGTCCATCTATTGTCTGAAATTACATATGTAACAGATGCTTCTTATAGCCTAAACAATTCAAAATATCTGTTGAGCAAGTTGGATGATAGTTTGACCATCAAAATTGATCAGAGTAGTCTTACATTTATAACAGGTAAGTCAAAGGAATATAAAAAAGATGATTCAAGGAACAATGAAAATAACCATGTTCACATCGATCTTTGTAATGATACACTTAGACATGATCAATGTGAAGATGATACTTTAATTCAAGATATGAAGGAACTAATTGAAGTGGGTGATCAAGAGATACTAAGGAAGACATGTGTTCATATGATTCTGTTTTCATCAGCCATTGGGAATTATAGAGCCGCAACTTTTAAGGATAAAGACGCATATGATGTTAAACAAATTGGTGACCTTACAGATATGTTGGCAATTTTTGGATAACGGAAAGTAGAAAACTACGGAACAAAAAGACTCCATGAGATCTACGAGATCGAGTTAATTGTTTGAATAAACAAACAAATAGATATGATGACAATGGCCTGTTAATATGGCTATGGTAGTTTATCTTGGGAAAATATGGAGGGTGGTTCTAAATACAGTCTTGAAATGTTGGCCACTATTAAATATCATACTTGTGCAAATATAAATACTTTTATGGGCCACTAGAGTGAGTTTAGATTAACCAAGAAATGGTGAGAAATAATGGAGTGAAAAAGGTTGTAGGCTCAAGTGGCTTTGCAAATGCTAGTGTAGTTGAACTAAACGTTTCCAACACAACTGAACAACTACTTTTTAATGCTATCCTAGGTGGAAAAACGTTAGGTAGGAAACAAAATCTTGTTGTTAGTGGGACCCGACAAGCTATTTAAATCGCTGCAATTGACATATATTTTTACAAGGACGGGTCAGCGATAAAGAAACTGCAAATTGATGTAAATAAAATTGTAAATCAAGTCGCAGTTATTGTTGGTCCTGAGGGTAGGAATGTGATTCTACAAAGCAAGTATGATACCCTAAGAATTGCAAATAACAAGGATATTGTTGCTAAAGAGGTTGAACTGGAAGATCCAACACGGAATATTAGTACAAACTTGGTTAGACAAGCAGCTGCAAGGGCCAATGAATTGGTTGGAGGTGGCACTGCAATATTAATGGTCCTTGCACGAAGTCGTGTTCTAGAATGTGTCGAAGTTACGGCAATTGGTGCAAATATTGTTTTTATTACCAAAGCCATTAAGAAGACAACAAAAGCTTTGCTATCAGGACTTGAAGAAGCATGCGATATTTCTACATTTGGTTTTGATAGTTTGGATTAGCAAATTTTTCCTTATATTGATTTTTGAGGACAACAATGTTTTTTTTGTTTTTTTTTTTTTTGGGGGGGGGGAGTAATGTTAGGTAGTAAATAGTAGAGACAATCAATAGTAATATTATCATAATGTGGGGGTTGCAAGTGTAATTAGCCTTTTGTATTGAATGTACTTAAACGATGAGATGATACGTAATGAACTAGCTATTGATTTGAGAGATTATCTCCTTCTTCTCATGTGTTCTTCTACAATTCTTTAGCTCGATTACCATTTTGTATCGTAACAAATGTTAGATAGTAAATAGTAGAGGAGATCAATAGTAATAATATCATAATGTGGGGGTTGTAAGTGTAATCAGTCATTTGTATTGAGTGTACTCAAACGATGAGATGATACGTACCGAACCAGCTATTGATTTGAGAGATTACTCCTTCTTCTGTGTTCTTCTACAATTCTTTAGCTCGATTACCATTTTAATACGTAACATGGGGCATGTGGGTTACGGGTTAGAGCAAAACAACCGGGGCTAAAATGAGCCAAGTCAACCTTCAACTTAAAAAAAAAAAAAAAAAAACAATTCTCTCTAGAATCTAGATGTCTCAATTACATGGGCAAACGGTTTACCACAGTGGTAATACCAGTTTGTACCAATTTTAGCCCAATTTAAACTTGAAACATTTTTAGCGGCCCAACGATTCATTTACCTCCCGATTAAAACTTTTATAGCCTAGTGGCTGATTAAAACTTTTAACTCATTTACCTCCCGATTAAAACTTTTAGCCTAGTGGCTGATTAAAACTTTTAACTTGGCGGCCTTTGGGCTTCAAAACCTATACCATCAAGGGATCAAATCTAAGAGTTCGGAACATTGCCAACCGTCAATTCCAGCCAATTTGTCATCTTCAATATTTCAGTTCCCGATTCTAGTAGGGAGTTCTAATTTGAGTTTTTAATTTATTATTGTAGTTGATTATATATATGATGATATCTTCTAAAAAAAATTCCTTGTTTTTGTAGAATATGAACGATGATCAAACTGACTCACCTATTTAATCAACTTTTAGAACAAAATCATACGCTAGTATGTAACTTGTCAAAAAGATGAGAAAGGTAACACAATACACACACATATGAGATTTTTGACAACAACTTGTGCATGGTGGTGGTGAAACTAGAATGAAGAGACACCTTGCGGGTATTAAAGGTGATATAGAAACTTGTAAGAAAGTACCAATGAATGTTTGTTTTACTATGCAAGGAATTCCGAAAGAAAGTGACGTTGAAGCGATAGGCATGTCTATTAATATTGGATCTAGTGTTGTCTTAGATGACGACAAAGAAGTTGAGGAAAAAAATGACCAAACACAAAAAAGAAAGAGGAAAACTAAATCGAATTTGCATTCTCTCTTTATGAAAGCTATAAATGATCCTTCTCAACCTAATATTAAAAAGGCTATGCAAAGTAAATAAAAGGTACATGATGCTGACTTGGCTATTGCTATGTGGTTCTATGATGGATGTATAAATGCTTGTAATTCTCCTTATGTTGAATTTGCGCTCTCTTTACGAAAGCTATAAATGCTTGTAATTCTCCTTATGTTCAGCTTGCGGTAGCTAAAATAACATGGTTACAAAGCACCTAATTATCATGCTTTAAAACGTCAATTTGATGATGAAAGGTGCAAAAACATCGTTGGGGAGTACAAAAGTCTCTAGGTTGAAAATGATTGCACAAGAAGAGTGATGGGTGAACGAATATTAGGCATTGTCATTTGATTAATTTCTTAGTTTATTGTGAGAAAGGGATTTCATTTCTATATGTAGACGCATTTGATATTGAGAGACTCTCTAAAGTTGTGTCAGTTGTTTGCTTTATTTGCTGAAATGGTTGGGCTAAGAATTTAGTCGAAATAGTTACTGACAATGCTTCTAATTACAAGCTTGCTGCTATGTGAAGATATCCTTCAGTTACTTGGACATCCCCTTATAGCAAGGTGTCGTTAACGTAATGCAATTAACGATAACTGTAAAATCATAGACTATTTGGCATCCCCTTATACCTAGGTGTCGCTAACGTAATTCTATTAGCGATATCTATTTATCCAAGTTATTGCTTTTATTTATTGTTTCGTATACAAGTTTTGTGGATTTTTATTACTATATACTTATATGCTCAAACTTATGAATTGCTCACCAACCTTTGTGTTGATAAACTTTATTTTATGAAATGTTACAGGTTTGACTTTGGTTGACTCGAGAACTTGACGAAAAACGTTATCAAGATTATTAGGATATTAGTAAAACGAACAATATATTTGTTTACTTGTATTCAATTCGTTTGTGGAATAAGATGTGTTGTTTATTGATTTATGAAATAAATGAGTTGATTAAATATTGTCACTTTAATAGTGTCTTGTGTTTTGGGCAATCCGTTGCATGGATCCTTCCACTGTTAGCCTCAAGGATCTTTCATGCAGAATCAAGGATCCTCGGGACTTCAACATCAAAGGTCGTCGGAATTTCATGAGGGAGACGTCATCCATATGCAGGACATTGCCATTAGTGGACTAACAATCATAGTTGATGCTTCTCATCCTGGATACTCTTCTGGGATACCAACATTTAATCAACAAAGACATAACCTTTATAATCATTCATCTTTAGTCAATAACCTTGGTTCTACGCAGGATACATGTATCAATCTAGCCATGGCCAAGGAACTACATAAACTGAAGGATATGATATCCAGTGTTCCATGAGTGGTTCGACCCATTCCTAAAATCCCGGAAGGAAGATATAAGCTGTCGAGGTTTGTTCCATGGATATGTGATGCTGAAATCCCGAAGAGCTTTCAAACCCCCCAATATGAAGGTTTACGATGGCTCAACCAATCCAGAGGAACATGTGGCTCTACAGGGAAAGAATGAAATCAATCCCATTCCTGAAAGACTTAAAGAAGCTTGCTTGTGCAAAGGCTTTGGATCCACATTAACTGGATCCGCTCTCAAATGGTTGCTAACACTTCCTCCCTACTCTGTGACTTCATTTTCACAATTAATTAATTTTTTCAATAACTAATTTTCTTGTAGTAAAAAATTTGAGAAATTAACTAGTGATTTATCATGTTGTCCAACCTCGTGATGAATCCATAAGGGCTTTTTTCACCATGTTTGGAAGGGAGGCCTTAGAAATCCCAAATCTTGACATCCCTACGGTAGTTGAAGCATTTAAGATGGGATTACAAAAGGGCTCCCCATTTTATGATGATCTTGTTATGACCCCATGCAGGACATTAAATGAAGTGAGGAATATAGCGCTCAGATTCATCATACTGGAGGATGATAAGAGGATCCAGGAAAGGTTGGGTACTTCAATAAATAGGAGTCACCCAATAAGAAAGAAGGATCCTCCTACATGAACAACAATTCCAAGCCATATTCAAAGTTCAACAACCAGAGCATATGTGCGGTTCAAAGAAGAATACGATGATGAAGATTATCCAAGCATATATGAATATTGCTTTTCCGTTGACACTCATGGCTTAATTTTGTGCCATGAGAGATCTTGGAGAAGAAGCTAGGTGGCCTCGAAATAACAAGAAGTCAACATCCTTCAAGGATAAGTCCAAATGGTGTGCATTCCACAAAGACTTCGGCCACATGACCGACGATTGTATTGGTCTAAGGAGAGAAATTAGGTATAGTCTGAGCAAGGGTCACTACAAGGAGCTGATGGGAATAATGAAATCAAGGTTCCAGGATCCTGAAGAAATCCCACAGAAAGTAGCTCCACGACCACCTGATGCTCAGATTATTAATTTTATCACCGGAGGTTCGTACATTTATGGGACCTCATTCTCATCGGCAAAGCGACATGTCAAAGAAACCAAATTGGAGAATGGTGAAAGACCCATCAGGACAACAATTTTAACCGATCAAAGGATCATAACCTTTGACGAAGACGGCCACACGCATCTTCAGGAACCTCACCATAACAGTTTGATCATTATTTTATTTATTTCTAACCACTACGTTCGCAGGATCCTCGTTGATGGCGGAAGTTCAGTGAACATAGTTCAGGCTGATGTACTCAAGAAAATGAACATCCCTGAAACAAAATTCACACCAAGATCATCTGTCCTTGTTGGTTTTAGTAGAGAGACCAAAAACACATTGGGAGACATCAAGCTTCCTATTTACATTGAGGGAGTCAACTTTTTCCAAAAGTTTTGTGTTATAGATAACTTGTCATGTTGCAATGTGATTCTTGGCAGGCCCTGAATACATGAGATGAAAGGGGTAGCCTCTACCTATCATCAATGTATCAAGCTTCCAACCCCATGGGGAGTAGTGAAGATTCACAATGACCAAGCGGAGGTAAGGAACTACTATACTTCCTCTTTGAAGCCAGCTATGAAGCAAACCATCGCATACCAATCAATGCACAATTCAAGAGAGGTACTGGAGGCCCAGGAAAAAGATTTAAAAGAAGTATCATTGGACCCCGAAGATCCAGATGTAAAGGTGTATATAGGATCCAATATCCTCAGTAACATTGAAGAAGATCTGGTATCCTTCCTCAAACAAAGGAAGTCCACCTTTGCCTTCAAACACTCTGATATGACATGTATATCTAAAGATATTATTACGCATAAATTAGGATAGATACTTTTATCAGGCCTATCCACCAGAAACGGAGGAAATTTGCGCCTAAAAGAAATATCATTATCTAGTAACAAGTTGAAAAACTTCTCAAAGCAGGTATGATAAGAGAGGTAAAGTATCCAAGATGGTTAGCCAATGTAGTGGTAATTTCTAAGAAAAATGGAAAGTGGAGGGTATGTGTCCATTTTATTGATTTCAACAAGGCATGTCCCAAGGATCCTTTCCCTTTACCACACATTGACTCTATGGTGGATGCTACGGCAGGAAATGAAATGCTCACTTTTATGGATGCTTCCTCTGGATTTCAACAAATTCAGATGGAACCATCTGATCAAGAGGATACATCATTCATAACTCCTACCGACATATATTGTTATATTGCTATGCCGTTCGGACTAAGAAATGCAAGGGAAACATACCAAAGATTAGTCAACATGATGTTCAAGGATCAGCTAGGAAAGACCTGGAAGTCTACATAGATGACATGGTAGTGAAGTCAAAGAAAGATAAGGATCATCTCAAATATCTTGAAGAAGCATTCAACATCCTAGATCAGTACAATATGAAGCTAAACCCATCAAAATGCCATTTTGGTGTTAAGGTTGGGAAGTTCCCAGGATATATGGTGACCAAGATGGGAATAGAAGAAGTCCTGAGAAGATTGAAGCCATCATCGATTTAAAGTCTCCTGTGAATGCCAAAGACGTCCAAAGACTAACGGGAAGGATAGCTGCCCTAAACAGATTCATTTCCAGATCACCAGAGAAGTGAAAAGACTTCTATGATATCTTGAGTAAGAATAAGAAATTTGCATGGACTCAAAAGCATGAGAATGTGCTGAAGGCTCTTACGGATTATCTATCCTCAACACCAGCCTTGATGAAGCTAATAGATGGTGAGCTGTTGTCCATATACTTAGCCGTTTAAGGTAATGTAATTAGTGCTGTTCTGGCCAAGGATCATGAAGGTTAACAGCATCCGGTATATTATGTAAGTAAAAGTATCTTAGACGCATAGGTCATGTATTCTCACATTGAGAAATTAATTATTTCTTTAATAATGGCCTCAAATAAGTAGAGACACTATTTTGAAACACATACTATTATTTTAAGGACTAACAATTCTGTTAAGAATGTGCTTAGAAAACCAGAAATGTCAAGAAGGATGGCCAAGTGGGCTGTGAAGCTGAGTGCATATGATATTCAATATGAGCCTAAAACAGCCATTAAGTCACAAGCGCTTGCAGACTTTGTGGCTGATTTCAGTAGTGACATGCTAAAGGAAGTTGATCTAGAGGTCCAAAAATTAGAAGAAACTAAGGATCCTTGGATCCTGTTCACAGATGGAGCATCCAATGTAAGAGGAACAGTATTGGGTATGCTACTGAAATCGCCACAGGGGGATATATAGTCCATAACATGTGAATTTCAAGCCACCAATAATGAGGCAGAATACGAAGCACTTATCGCAGGTTTACTTTTAGCCAAACAAATGAGGATCAGGTATCTTCAAGTTTATATATATAACCACTTTAACGGTTCTTATACTATGAAAGGTGAGAATATGATCAAGTATTTAGAAATTGTGAACGAATTAGCGAAATCCTTCGAGTTGTTTAGTATCATGCAGTTACTGAGAGAAGAAAATGCTGGGATAGATGCCTTAGCAAACTTAGCATCATCCTTGAAGATCCCGAATGATGTAAAGATACCTATTATTCACATATTATCTCCGACAATTGGGGAACAGCAAGCTATGTATGTGACAGCGGATTCCACAGAAGAGCTTAAGGATCCTTCATCCTCTCCAAAAGCAGGGTCTTGGATCCTTCCAATCAATAAGTTCCTCCAAGATGTAGAAATCCCTACAGTGGAAAATCCTAAAGCTTTAAGAGTAAAGGTATCACAATTCGTTATTTTACAAAATACCATATACAAAAAATCTGTAGCAGGTCCCTACTTGAGATGCATTGAGGATCTAGAGATACAAGAGATGCTTCAAGACTTCCATGAAGGTGATTGTGGTAACCACACAGGGGGGCGAGCATTATTCTCCAAGATACATAAGACTGGATACTTCTGGCCAGCAATGAAGAAGGACGCAATGAAATACTCAAGAAAGTGTGATGCTTGCCAAAGGCATGGAAACATTCTTCACCAGCCAGCAAAACCTATGTATCCTATATCCTCTTCATGGCCTTTCATGAAATGGGGAATGGATATTGTAGACAAGCTACCAAAGGCACCAGGTAGAAAGGTCTTTATTCTAGCTATGACAGACTACTTCTCAAAATGGATTGAAGCATAAGCATTCGTGCAATTCCGAGAAAGGGAAGTTATATCCTTCAAGTTATATCCGTCGGTTGGACATGGACGGAAAAGGATTCATCAGCTTGGCAATCTCCCATTTCTACCATGACCATTTCATTTTGTTGCTGCATATATGTATATATGCACCACAAATAAGATACCATATTTATAGAGGTGAGTTCATTGGGGAAATTCAAAAAAATGAGGAATTGGGGAACACCCTTTCCAACCCTTGGATCATTTCCCCACATCCTTATTTTACACTATCAATCACCTACATCACATCATTTTTGTAATGAAAAAAAAACCCCTCCAAAAAATAATTAAAAGAATTATAAAAAAAAAGAAAAAAAATTCAAAAAAGTAAAAAAAACCAAAATGTTTATCTCGCATCCCCCGTTCCAAAGAAAAGCTCTTGGTTTAGCCTTCAAAAAATAATTAACAATGTTATAAAACCAAAAAATGAAAAAAAAAATTAAAAAGTAGAAAAACCAAAATGTTTATCTAGCATCCCCTGTTACAATATATATATATATATATATATATATATATATAAATATTCTTATATTAGCCTTCAGGTTTAGTTTAACATTCATGAATAGGTTTTTAAAGGGTTTAGGTTTTCCGGGTTGGGGGTTATGTTTTTTAGGGTGGGGGTGGGGGTGAAGGGCTTTTCTTGTACACGTGACTGTGAAAAGACAACAAGAAAAGAAAAATACATAAATATATTATAACTATCACATTTAAATTCACATTGTCTTGTACACGTGTAAAAACATAACTTATTAATTTTCATGAACACTAAATTCCATGACATAATCGTAGGTTGGTTTACTATACATATATATATATATGTAGTAAAATAATATTTGATATGAAAAATCCTATAAAATAGGGATATACTAAAATAATATCTTATTTCTTTAAAAAAAAGATATATATTATTTATTATTAAAAAACATATTTATAGTAAAAAAAAGTAAGCGGGTCATGGGTCTCACCAAACCCAGATAGCTTTTAAACCAGGTTATAAGATCTCATTTATTTGTGAAACCCTTACATAATCAAATATTAAGTATATTATTAATTTCGGTACAATAAAAAAAATTAAAATCCAAAAGATTTATATATATATATATATATATATATATAGGATGAGTATCATTACATTACTCTTAAATTATTTATGAACTTGAAAGAACCCTTGAAAATTATTATTTATTATAATTGTTTTGTATGTTAATGTTATTAGTGTAGTTTAACCATGTTTTATATATATATTTACAATTACAATTTTGAAAATTAGTTTTCATACATATCTATGTGTTTTTTAACACATATTACATTTGTTTTTTTTGAACGGCGAATTTTCGCTGTTAAGTTAAAGCGCAACTCCTCAAAGAGGAGCCCCACCACCCAACTCATGCCAGACTATGTTGTCTTAACCGGACCCACGCTTGCATCCGAGTTTGGCTTGGCATTCCCCGAGAAAATTTCCAGCCACCTGCCACATGACAGATGTTGTACCCTCCACAAAAGAAGCCTCTCTGGAGTAAATACACTGTAATAGAAAACTCAGAGGGCTTCAAGATTCGAACCTGTCCCCTCAAAGAGGGTAGGCTCTTATCCATCATTAGCATAACCACTCCACCAAAGGTGGAAGGTTACATATTACATTTGTTAGTACATAAATTTTACACATATGTAACTTGTTATTAATATATGTAATACAAAATTTATATATATATATGATAAAAACTACTCTTAAATAATGTTAATTTATATATAAAAACAATTAAAAAATGTTTGTTCTTAAGCGTTCCTAAGAGTTCTTAACTTTTTTAAAGTTCTTAAATGATATGTAACATCCTACTTTTGACGATAATAAATAAAGAATTATGTTTGTTTAAATACGTGTTAATATTTAATTAAGTTACTAGTAAGAGAGCCCGCGCGTTGCGGCGGGAACACAACGGAACTTCGGTATGTAGCAGGTGGGCTTGATTTTTACTTAGAATAGATCGTATTTTATATAGTTAATTTACTCACACCGTTTACATACGAAAATTATAATAATGGATTTCACTTTATGTAATTGGAATTTCAAACTATAATAAATTATAGGGTGTAGTTACTGTACGCTAATGTCTTAACGTAGAATAGGTACGCGAGTCGTTCAAAGGCAAAACCCTAAAACGCTAAGAAAACACTCACAAAAAACTAAAACGCTTAGCCAAAAACCTGAAACGCTCGAAAACGGTTTTCGTGAAAAAAAGTGAAAAATTGATCGATTAACCATCCAAAATTGTTTTTTCGGTGAACCAATGATTAATTGGATATGTATTGACGATTCCGAGATGTTTGGATGTGATTTCATGGATCGATTTCGTGAAAAAATGGATTCGCGTACGTATTGTACGTTGAGGCATTATTGTATCGGATCTTTTCCCATAAATTATAATGTTATCAAACTATGAATACAACACGGTTGAGCGTTTGACTACTTTCAACCCGTTTGATCAATTCCGATATAAATAAAAATAATACTAAAAAAAACCCAAATCAACACATTCATAGATAAACGGAACCACATGTATTGACATGAAATACAGAAAATGGGACATGATAACCTGAAAAAGAGAAAAACTTCATTAACGAAATAAATAGATTAACTCGATGATGAGATTACCAGAAGGCTGACAAACTTCTTGCCACCTTGTTCAAGATCTTCAAAGCATCCCCTTTTCGGCTGCAATGAATATACCAATAGTTTGGTCCATTAGTCATTAGTGGCAGACAATTATGCATTTTAGTAAATTTCCGGGAAAAAATGTGCAATATATACAAACAGTTAACAATTCAATAAAACATGAAAAGGCACTCCTTTTCTGGGGTAACAATCACATTAAAACAAGAGAATATTAAAGGCAACAAAGGGTTTAGAGTAACTGTTAAACAACCAACAAATGCATATACAAACCACATAGAAATCCTTTAAATCTACACATTGCATAGTGCAGATCAAAGATAAGGAACACTGTAAAAGTTTCCTAGCAGCGTTAAACATGTTGCGTTCAGGGGTTCCCGTAGAAGAACATTAAATTCAACAGTTAATGCATTATAAAGATCATATTATATGTAAACAATACCTTACTAAATGTATGTCTGTCCCATTTCAATTCATGGGTTACAACATGTTATTTGAAAGTAAGCATTTTAGTGTTGACCCATGTATCGCTAAAAAAGAATAATGCACTGAAGAGATTAACGGGGTTGAATTTTTAATAAGTAAGCCCGTCTATTTTCACCAGAAGTCAAAGTTGACACATCAAAGATCAACATAGTAAAAAGTTAAAGATAATCAAAATGATCAAAAATGAAAAAAAAAATCATGTTTGACTTAAAAGTCAAACTAAAAAAATAAATAAAAAGAGAATACAATTTGTAGTTCGAGAATACAAATCACACATTAGCACCGTTATTAATAATGTAATGTAGTTTAAATTAAAAAACCAGGCTGCTGTTGTTCGTTCATGAAGAATAGACTCATTTGTCTTATGTCATGGTAACAATCATACATATCAGGCACATTTGTAAGTCAAAGTTGGCTAATTTGTCGTAGAAATTAACCAATTACAAACCCAATGGAGTCTAGAATGTGGATGTTAGGTTTTTCTTTCAAAACAATGTTTACACACAATAAGAAGATAACAAGGTGATTTTCAAACTTAGCAAGGTGGTTTTCTTTTTCATTCGACTATACTATAGGTTGGTCACAACACCTAGTAATCTAAAATGTTTGCTGGTGGTGTTAAGCTGGTGTGTTACAGGTGCCTGTAACAGAGTATTAAATGCAACAATAACACCGTATTTTAAAACCTGCATAAAAATAATGCCAATTTTATGTTGTCGATGGCATCTAATACCCGTCTAAATCAAATCGTTACTGATGTGATTCTTTTAAAATATCAACTTAATACATGTTGCAAAAATCATGTTACGCGTAAACAACAATTTACAAAAACAAATTTCATGTTGACAGCTCTTTGTCCCATTTCAATTGATGGATAGATTAATGAGATTGTAATTTTAACAACTAAGCCCATCTTAAGTTATGAGATTGTAGTATCTTTTAACCAAAATTTCACAAAAGTGTAAATGGTTGATTACTCTCTGTGTAATACAACTTGTAATCCAGCCCAAGAGCGTGTATTAAAATTTTAAATGACATCTCAACTTTTTTTGTAACCAATTTCATTATAAAAAAAGCCTAATCCAATTACAACAAACCAAAATACTACTTAGCCACCAAACCGGTGGTGCTCTAATTTGCATATCTTAGCATTGCAGATCATTGCAATTTGAATTTCTATTTCTAAATATGAAAAGGGTGAAACTAAGGAAATTGTGCTATTAGCATAGATAACGGTACACATTTTGAATTTTGAGGGCAAATTAGTATTTACTTCGAATAAGAAATCAAACCTGCTGAACCATTTTATAAGTAGTAAAACATAAAACTAAGCATAGAACATACCTGATGGGTAGAAAAATCCAACCTTGTAATTGCTTACATTAAAAGTCATGTCCTGTTTTAAAAACAAAAGTATAACCATTAGGTTTTGGACATGACACGTAGGAGGAGAACATGAATACGTACTTACCTCCATTGAATTGATCTCGTAACTGTCGAATTTAACGATTCAATTAATTGAACACTGAATCCTAGCAATCAATTGAATTGATTTCCATACCCTTAATCAATTGACAATTGAATAGGTTGGGTAAAAAGATGGTTAATTGAAAGGTCGTATGATGATTGGGAAGGTTTAATTGCAAATAAATGTTAGTTGTTAAATAACCCTAAATTAAAGGCGCTGGGAGATACTATGGAACGACGCCGGAGGTCAATGTGTTTAAGTTAGCGGCAGTGTGATTAATATAGCGGCGTCTCCATCATTTAATTTAAAAGGGTCTTAAAAATGTTAAATTATCATCAAGTCCATCTAAAATGTATTATATGTAATGGGTCAAGTTATTCTATAAAGGGTAACAAAAATTAGAAGAGTGAGAAGCCATATATAATTGACATGTGTCAAGTAGGGAGCAAAAAAAAAGGGTATAAAGGTAATTGTACACATTTTCTCTCTCCACATGTAATGCACATGTTAATACCCCCCAACATTTTAAAACGTTTATAATTTTTTCGTATGATATTTAAAAAAAATCATCATAATAACAAGCGTTTTTTTATCTTTAATATGAGTATGATTTTTGTTATATAAAATTTAAAACAAAAATCACGTCATTGTGTCTTTTCGCACACCATTGTATCTTTTCGCTTATCATTGTCTCTTTTTTCGTCATTGTGTCTTTTCGCACACCATTGTGTCTTTTCGCTTATCATTGTGTCTTTTTTCGTCATTGTGTCTTTTCGCACACCATTGTGTCTTTTTTCGTCATTGTGTCTTTTCGCTTATCATTGTGACTTTTTTCGCACACCATTGTGTCTTTTCGCACACCATTGTGTCTTTTTTCATCATTGTGTCTTTTCGCACGCCATTGTGTCTTTTCGTTTATCATTGTGTCTTTTTTTGTCATTGTGTCTTTTTCCGTCATTGTGTCTTTTCGCACGTCATTGTGTCTTTTTTATCTAATACATAAAACACAATGCTTAATACATGTTACACAATAACTTGAAACGTAAAACACAATGGTTAATACGTATAACACAATGACTTAAAACGTAAGACACAATGGTTAATACGTATAACACAATGACTTGAAACGTAAAACACAATGAAAACAACATATTACACAATGACACAATAAACAACAAAAAATCACAATTAAAAAAACCCATTAATTTTTTTTTATTTTTATATAACAATATGATACTCATATTAAAGATTAAAAGAAACGCTTATTATTATGGTGAATTTTTTTTTAAAAATATAATGTCATATGAAAAAGTTATGGACAGTATAAAATGGGGGAATTGACATGTGCTTTGCATGCGGAGATAGAAAGTCAACAAAGATGGATTTTTAACTTCATGCCCTTTTCATCAATTTTTATTTATTAAATAAATCTCAGCCATTCAAATATAAGATCAATGGACTGGATTCCTTCTCACCCTTCTCATTTTTGTTGTCCTTTGTATTTTAACTTTACCCTAAATGTAATATAGATATAGATAATATTATAAAAGTTAGTATGGACTTGGCTAATGAAAGATGGAAAAAGGTATGGTTATGGGCCTTATGTTCATGGGCTTAAGGGAGTATAAATACTCCATAAACCTCCCTAAAACCCTGAAACCCTAAAACCCGCATTTCTTATCTCCTAGCCTCCCTACACGCACTAAAACACACACAAACTCTCTCTAATATTCGTCCAAGGATCCAAGACCAAAACCAAGATTACATTTTCGTGAACTTGGTTATACAATTAAGATACAACTCTAAAGTTGCATATCAAAGCTAACCATAGCCTCTAATCATGAAAAGGTATGTTCTTTACATATAAAGATTTCATTTTTATGAACGGTTTGCCCTAAAACTTGACACGAAGGCTAATCCGGTATTGTTACACTTTAAAAACATAAACTTGATGATTAAAAGGGGCTTAACGAACCCTTTAGTAAATACGGTTCACTTAGAAACCCTAGATCTAGCTTAAATACGTTTAAAACTAATAAAGGTTCAAGCTTTATGAATAAACAAGCTAGATCTTAATCAACGATAGAAATGAAAATGTTTAAGGAATGATATGACACTGGAATATGATCAAAGAGGTTAAAATATGTAGAAATAATGATAATAAAATCCTAAAGACCCAACAGTGGGTGTGTTCGAAGGAAAGGGTGAATTCGAATGAAGGAAGTGTATTCGAATATAAGGAAAGAAAGAAAGAAGGAAAGAAAGGAAAAGGCTCCAAACGATTACAAGACGATACACCAGCTCATTCGAATACATAGTCATTCAAATACAAGACTATATAGCAATTCCTCTATTCGAATACATGAAAGATAAGGTCAGAAAGAGAATACAAGATAATGCTATATGGATACAAGGCCTATCCGTAGACATTAGTGTTTGAACCTAAATTGTATTATAACATGTGGCCATTCGAATGCCCACAGGGGACTCGAATACAATTGTATTCTAACATCTAGTCATTTGCATGCATTAGTGTTGGAACATAAATTGTATTATAACAAATGTATTCGAATACATTTATGTTTTAATGTAATTTTTATTCAAACTTAAGGCCATTCGAATACTAAGGTGTTTGAAAATAAGTTGCATTATAGCAAAAGTCCATTCTAATACATAAGCATTGGATTACAAGGGTGGTATTCTAAAATAAGTCCATTCGAATACATTAGTATTCGATTGCATGCGATGTATTCTAAGCCTGTTCATTCGAATACAATTGTAAGGAGTTACAATTCGAATACAAGTGTATTCTATTACCATCCCAATTCTAATATTTTGCCTTAGAGTACCATGCCACATGGACATCCGGCCATTTGAATACAAGGTATTCGAATACAAAGCCATGCATATGGATACATACCATACAAGACCATTAGAATATACTAGACTTAACCATTTTTGCAGAAACCTGAGTAATGTGATTAGGGCAAATGTTAATACTTATAATTAATGTACAGTTAGCCGAGCCTAGTTAAAGAGAGGAATAACCATTAACAGTGAACGAAACTGCATTCAGGGGAGTTTCTAGCCCCATTTCCTTGTTATGTTTCGGGGTTGTGTGCATACTCAATGTGAATATTAATACACTTACCTTAAGTGTTAAGTGTATGTCATAATGATAGATATTATAGTTATGTTTATGGTTTGAATGCATGCTTGACAGTACGTGAATGATATTCGGATATTTCACGTATTGTTAAGGAAGGTATTGTGTAGCAAGTATGAAATGAGTAGGTGAATGAAAGTATGTATGTGCAATGTATGTATGATATTATTGAAAGTATGTATGAATGTTAAAATGATAATGACAAAGAAAGGTAAGGTATGGTTGTATTGTAGCAAGAGGGAACCGGGCCCTAATAATACTCGAGGAAAGAGGGAACTGAACCATAATAATATTCGAAGCAAGAGAGAACCGGGCCCTAATAATACTCGAGACAAGAGGGAACTGAACCCTAATAATACATGAGGAAAGAGGGAACCGGACCCCAATAATACTGTAGGAAAGTAGGGTGTAATGTTCTTTAAAATGTATAAGTATGTATGTAAAGTAAGATAAAATGTGAAATGTAAGAAAGTATGAAAGTATAAAAAAATGAAGGTATGAAAGTATAAAGTATGAACGAAAGTATGTATACGTGCATGAACAATGTATAAAGAATGTAATATATGTCTTCATATATATATATATATATATATATATATATATATATGTAAGTAAGGTTATGAATGTATGGTTAACTAGAACTCACTCAGTGTAGCTGACTTTTAGTATGCACGCAGGTGAGTTGTATGATGTAGCTGGCTTGAGGAGGGCGCATGGAAAGTGAATATAGAAGCTAGCATCTGAATATATGATGAGTTTATGAACAATGTTTATGATGAAAGACAAAAGATGTTTTTTTTAAGACAAGTTTTTGTAATATTATTAAATGTTATTGGAAGTTTTTATATTCCGCATAAGTTTTATTTAACTCTGGTATTTAGAACTGTGTTTATGAGTAAATCCAACATCCAAATTGAGGCACCAGGAACGGGGCCTTACAAGTTGGTATCAGAGCATGAGTTCTAGAGAATTAAGCATCCTATATGCTTAGACTCGAACAGAGAATGAGATTTAAGTAAGAAAAGAAAGAAGATGCAAGTTCTAGAAAGCCACGTGTCACTCAAGCAAGCTATGTAATGGTAAAGTACATGATTAAATTCATGTGTAATGTAAGGATGTGTAAGGAAGTTGGCTTAATTGCTAGAGATAGGAATAAATGATTATATGAACTGTTTGATTGTCTAACTTTTAGAAGTAGAACTAGCACAAATAGACTCACAAAGAGAAGTGTATAGGACACGGAGAGTAACGTGATAATCTAATCACATCTGGCCACTGTTATTACCTGTTAGCCTTACTATCCTTGTACTAAATAGTTGCTTGAGTGATGATGTTTGTGTTTCTTTATAGAGTACCAATGGCTGGAGCTAGGAATGTTGCGGGAAAAGGAGGTCGTACGGGACGTCGTGGCAGACCACGCATTATCCGAGAACCTTGTGTGGAAGCAGTTACCAACACGGAGGTGAAGGAAGTGCAGTTGGACGAAACCCAAGAAACAATGAAGGCTATCAACTTGACTTTGCTGTTCAAGCGGCCATTGCTCAAGCTATAGAAGCTGCAGTGAAAAACTTGCAACCTGAAAGGTCTGCTGGAATTCATGTGAGGACCGCCGATAGGGCAGGTGATGAAGGTAAGAAAGCTGATGATGAGGAAGGCGATTCAAGTGAAGTCCGATTTGTGAAGGAGGATGAGAGAAAGCGAGGTCGCGGTGGGTGTAACTACAAGTCGTTCAAGGGTTGCGACCCACCAAAGCTGACTGGCCTGGGAGACGCAATCGCTACTCTCCAGTGGATGACCGCCATGTATAATGTTATCCGAATTAGCAAGTGTCGTTCTAACCAAGCTGTGGGTTATGTTACCCAGTCGTTCGGTGATGAAGTAATTTACTGGTGGGAGTCAGGTGACAGAGAAAGAGTCGGGATGAGATTAAGGTCTTGAGATGGGATGACCTGAAGGAGATGGTCATGAAATGATTTTGTGATGATGCTAAGGTAGAAAGGGCGGAAATGAATTTTCTGAACTTGAAGGCGGGATAAATGACTCACCGCGAGTATACTACCGATTCAACCGAATGTCCAGGTTGGTACCAGATATGGTTAACACTGAAGCTAAGAGGATAAGTTTTACATAAGAGGACTGTCACAGAATGTCCGCACGTTAGTCAGGGTTAATAAGCCGGCAACATTTGACTCTGCTGTAGAACTCGCGGAGATGGTTTATGATGACTTGGCTGTGGAGGATATTGTGGTGGTGGTGGAAGAGAAGAAATATAAGAAATGGGTCAGTCATGCTAAACGACCCGGTACTCAGTTGTGGAACTATAGGGACAAGAAACAGAAGGAGGTATGAGAGAAGAAGTCGTTTAAGATTTGCGGTAAAATGCACAGTGGTGAATGTAGGTGGGGTATCGGTTCTGATGCATGTCATAAGTGCGGGAATATCCATGCTGGGGAGTGCAGAGTTGGGTCGAATGTCTGTTATAAGTGTGTAAAGGCGGGGCACAATGCTCATGAATGTAGTGCCAAGCCTGCATGTTACGAATGTGGCAAGACCGGCCACTTGTCAATGGAATGCACCGATGGTGGAGCTAGAGGAAGTGGAAAGAAAGATTCTGAGCAAGCAAGGCTGAAGACCAGGGCTTACATGTTGACTCAAGAGCAGGCTAGGCAGATTCCCGATGTTGTGACAGGTACGTTTCTAGTAAACGGTATTTCTGCTTCCGTATTATTTGATTCAGGTGGGAATAGGAGTTTTGTAGCCAAGACATTTAGTATTTTAGAAAAAATGAAATGTTGTCGTGTGCCTGAAACTTTTATAGTAGAAACCGCTATTGAAACCTCGGTTAGGATAATGAGAATGGTTAAGGATTGTAAGATAGAGTTAAAGGGACGTGAGTTCCCTGTGACCCTGTATGTTATGACCTTAGGAGTATTCGATGTGGGTTTGGGGATGGATTGGTTATCCGAGTTTGAGGCTCAGATAGTGTGTAGATGTAGGTTGATAAGATTAAAGTCCTTGGATGGTAGTACAGTGACGGTTTGTGGTGATAAAGAAGGATCTGGGCTTAATGTCATTTCGATGATAAAAGCCGAAGGTTTTTTACAACAAGGGTGTGGTGCCTACCTAGCTATGTTGTCAAAGCTACGGCCGAGATAAAAGAAGTGGAAGATGTTCCTGTTGTGTGCGACTATCCTGAGGTGGTCCCGAGGACCTTCCGGGGTTGCCACCAAAGCGTGAGATAGAATTTCAGATAGATTTAGTACCAGGAGCCCAGCCCGTCGCGAAAGCACTTTACCGCCTAACGCCATCCGAGATGAAGGAATTGATGCCCCAACTACAAGAACTCCTCGATAAAGGTTTTATAAGACCAAGTGTTTCCACGTGGGGCGTACTAGTACTGTTCGTATAGAAGAAAGATGGAAGCATGAGAATGTGTATAGATTACCGGGAGTTGAACAAGCTTACGGTGAAGAACATACATCCGTTGCCACGGATTGTTGATTTGTTTGATCAACTACAAGGTTCTCGCTGGTTCTCGCGCATAGACCTTAGAATAGGCTATCATCAGCTGAAATTGAAAGAGGCAGACATCCCTAAAACAACGTTTCAGACGCGATATGGAAACTACGAGTTCCTCGTTATGTCATTCGGTCTAACGAATGCTCCTGCAGCATTTATGGACATGGTGAATAGGGTGTGTCGACCGATGTTGGATATGTCGGTTATCATTTTCATCGATGATATATTGGTTTATTCAAAGAGCAAGTCTGACCACACAGACCATTTAAGAGAAGTATTGGAGATTTTGAAGAAAGAAAAACTATACGCTAGGTTTTCAAAATGCACATTCTGGTTGCGTGAAGTGCAGTTTTTAGGTCACGTGATTAATCCCGAAGGGATTACTATGGACCCAGCTCAGATTGAGGCTATAACAAAATGAAAAAATCTGCAGAACCCAACTGACAAACGAATCTTCTTGGGGTTGGCTGGCTATTATAGGAGATTCATCGAAGGTAGTAGTATTCAGCTGGGGTAAGTTTCAAGAAGAAGCTTTCGAGTAATTAAAGAAAAGACTCAAGCAAGCTCCAATCCTTGATCTACCAGATGGTGACGAGGATTCGGTTGTTTGTGCTGATGCATCGTATCGCGGTTTAGGTTTCGTGTTGATGCAACGAGGGAAAGTGATAGCTTATGCATCCAGACAGTTGAAAGTTCACGAAAGTACTTATCCGACACATGATTTAGAGCTAGCATCACTAGTACATGCTCTCAAGATATAGAGACATTATCTGTATGATACTAAGTGTACAATTTACACTGATCGTAAGAGTTTGAAGTGTTTCTTAAAGCAAAAGGAGCTTAATATGAGAAAGAGAAGATGGTTAGAGTTGATAAAGGACTATGACTGTGATATCAAATACCATTCTGGTAAGGGTAATGTGGTCACCGACGCTCTAAGCCGTAAGAAAAAGGAAGTCATTGCAACAGTGAAGTCGTATAAGTTGATTGTTAGCTCGGATCTCTTTGAAGAAATCATCAAGGTACATTCTGAGGTACTTGAAGATGATGGACTAATGAAGAAAGAAAGAATTGTTGGGCAACAAGATGAGCTGATGGAAAACACTCATTGTGTCAAAATTATGTTTGGCCGGTTGTGGATTCCACGCCATGGGAATCTCAGAGGTCGAATCTTAGACGAAGCTCACAAGCCGAGGTAATCGATTCATCCGGGATCCACTAATATGTATTAGGATTTGAAGAGAGACTATTGGTGGCCGGGAATGAAGAATGATGTGGTAGATTACGTTAGTAACTTCTTAACTTGCTTACAAATCATAACAGAGCATCAGAAGCCTTATGGGAAAATGCAACCATTAGAGATACCAGAATGGAAATGGGAACACATCACCATGGATTTCTGTTAGTACACGGTTTTGCGTCTCGAGTCTTTGTATCTATCGTTAATGTATTTGTCGTTTTATTAATGTAATAAACTATTAAGATATTTATATAGTTCGTTAAGATATAGTCTAGTTCACTAAGGATGTTTAGCGAACTAGATCTAAGTTAATATCCCTCATGATTCGTTAAGGATGTTTAGCAAATCAGGGGGGTGATTCGTTAAGTTATTGTTATTTAAGTGTATGTAACGAAGTGGATTCTAGTTTGTTATGGAATGTTAACGAACTAGATCCATCTTCTATATATTGTGGCTTTAGTCCATAGTTTAATGAAGTTTCTGAGTTTAATTATCGAACCTCTTCCCAGATTCACTCTCAAGGTTCATACTTATATTATTATACACATTCATACAATTAATATAAATCTATAACGTATTACTGACGATTAATGGAAATTATGAACTAGATCCGTATTAGGTTAATTATACATAGATCGGATCTGAGATCTGTGTTGGATTAACGAGTTCAAACATGTGGTATCAGAGCTTTCGGTGCTCTTTTGCTCTTGATTTGACAGTTAATTCGTTATTTGTAGATGATTAATTGTTATTTTGGTATAATTTTGATTTCGGTTGAGTTTTTGATTAAATTGAATTTGATTTATACGTGTTATGGACTAATTGGATTGGATTTGTGGTGTGTTAAGTTATTGGGATATTGTTGTGGACTTGAATTGTGATTTGATGTGGATTGGAATGGTTATTGAATTGGATCTGGTTTAAGCCGAAAACAGGGGATACGTTTTGGTTTGATCAGACACGAGTTAATTGATTATTGTTTACGGAATGAGGTGTATTGGATTCGCGTTGTGATTACGAGTGTTTTGGTTGTTTGATTGGGTAATTTGGTTAAGAATCGGTTAAGTATTACAAATTTGAAGTCTGGGTTTGTGTTCATACATATTCAAGAAATTTGGAAATTTGTGTTTGAAGATTTGAAGATTTGAAGATTCAAACAAATTTGTTAACATTTCTGGTTAATTAGTTAAAGTCTGAAACTAGTTTGTTATGGCTATTAGCTTATTCGTGAACCAATTCGTTACAGTTTCTAAGTCGTGTTATCCAAATCGTGTTACACGTGTCTCAATTCGTTAACCTTAATCCCAACAACTTTTGCCACGTGGAAATTGTTGTCAGAAGTTTGCTACAACCGTTGTAACAAACTGTTTCGCTATAAGTTGATTCGTTATCAAATGTAGCTAGTTCGCTACTTAAGTCGCTAAGCTTACTATTAGTGATTCGTTAAATTAAACCTCCTGTTTCGTTGTTTAATTCGTGGATCATTTCGTTATTATCATTCCTAATTCGTTACCTGAACAATCTTAACTTCGTTAAGTTGTGTTTCGTTAATTACTGTTCATAGTTCGTTACTACTATTCACAGTTCATTACTACTGTTCATAATTCGTCAACTACTGTTCACAGTTCGCTACTACTGTTCACAGTTCGTTAACTTTGTTGTTCACAGTTCGTTAATCTTATTTTTCAATTTTAACCCTTAGAGTTTGAGAAAATTATCGTTTAACAAACATGGCTGGTATGTATGCTTTGGCTTCACAGAATCTGTTAATGCAACAAATGTTGCAATTGGACACTGAGATTGGCTCACATTCGAAATGTCCAAGGTTGATGAAATTTAGCTATTTTGCTAAATGGGAACCCCGTTTCCGTGCTCATTTGGGTTCTGTTCACCCTGACTGCTCATATTGCTTAGATGAGGTATATGTTGTTCCAATGATTGGAGATGACACTATTGGTTACACTCCTAAAGCTATTTCTCAATATTCACAAGAAGAGAAGAAGCATTAGAGATCGAGACAAAGGCTTATTCTACTCTTACTATGGATTTACCTGAAAATATCTTTCACCAAGTGGGTAGCATAAAGATCTGTGCTTCCTTATTCCACCAATACAGCTGAGAGTAAGAAGGTAATGCTCAAGTTTCAATTTCGAAACTTTAACTTATTGAAGGGTGAAACAGTTGAGGAGATGACTACTAGGTTTAATCACTTGATTGCTGAGATGGATAAAATGAAATTGTAAACTTCTGGGGTTGACAATATTGACACTATCAAGAGTGCACTACCAAGTTCTTATTCTACGTTTTTAATGGTTCTGAAAGAGAATAACTATTTCACGAATGAAGACTTGACTGCAACTGAATTCTTGAAAAGATTGAAGCAAGAGAATACGATCTTAAATGTCAAAAATCCTCCAAGGAAAGTCAAGATCCTTCTTTCTATTGTGGTAGTATGCCTCTAAGTTCAACTATTTCTCCAATAACTGCATTTCTTACTCAAAATGCAAGTGAGAATGCAACAACCATCTATAATGATCTAAGAGCATGTTTTTACACTGCTGGTAATTCTGGATCACCTGGTGTTTCTGTTGGGTCTGGAAATTCATCTGCTACAAACCCATTTGCTCCACCACCAATTGTAAACATGAAGGAAGTTGAACAAAACTTTGCTTTTCTGATAGCCTTCATGTCTTCATATGAGAATTTGGTGAGTAGTAACATAGCCACAAGTGATCTGACTGATGAAGATTATGATCAGATTGATCCGAATGACTTAGAGATCATGGACTTAAAATGGAACTGGCTATGATTGTCCGTAAGGTTAAGAGATTCATGCAAAGGACTGGCAAAGATCTTCCAGCCTTGAACAAGAAATTGGGATTTGACAAGTTAAAGGTGAAATGTTACAATTGTCAAGAGTTCGGGCATTTTGCAAAAGAATGTGACAAGCCGAAAAAGGAGTATACTGGTCCTCGTGGTCAAAATCAAAATTCTTCAATACCACGAGGCAATGATGCTGAAAAGAAACCGTCTACTTCTGGGTCACAAGCAATGTTAGCTGATGGAAATGATTGGTCACAACGACTGTTGTGTAATGATAATCAAGCTAATTTAGCTATGTTTGGGCTAACTAAAGACTTTCAAGATGCAAGTGGAAGTGAGCTGTCCTCTGACAATGATTCTGAATCTAATTCGGACAACTCATGTGACAAGCCTCCAACTGTTTTTGCTTGCATGGCTAAGATCAATGAGGTTAGTCATTCTATCTCTGCTACTTCATCTATTAAAGTAACTTGTGTTGAATGTGAGACTAACAAACCTAAGTTAGAGTCTTTAAAGAATCATAATGATAATTTAGTGAGAGAAATTGCTTCACTAAAGGATACTTATCGACAATCTCTTGAGTCTCAAATGAGATCTCGATAGAAGATTGAAGCATTGTTGACAAGTAACCACGATCTCAAATGAGTTATCTGTAAAAATGACAATTAATGACCCAAAGTTTCAAGAAATCTTGAAACATCGTTCAAAGATAACCGAGCTTGAGAATGAGGTTCTTGAGTTAAAGAACAAGTTGGGTAAATTTTGAAACTCTTCCTTTTTGCTAAACGAAATAATCGAAGTGTCTGGAAAGCAAAAAGATTCAAAGAAAGGTATAGGTTATATTGAAATTCCACCACCTTATCACAATGAATATAAAGTAAATCCTTTTGCTAAAAGAGAAGAAGATGTGATGTGAAAGAACCTGTGATTTCAGAAAATACTAAACCTGTTAAAACTGAAACTGTTAAAACTCAAGTTGCACCTCAAAAACCTCACGTGGAAAGCAACAAAGTCTTTGTTGAAAATGTTGACAAAGTAATTATTGAGGATGTGTTCGAACAAGAGGTGATACACAAGAACAAAAATATTCCAAGTTCTAATCATATTCTCTGTGAGCCTCATGAATTTGAGGAAGTTGTGCATGGTTCAAACAAGCTTCATGTGAAGAATGAAGAACAAGTGAAAGTCAAACCTGTGAAGGCAAAGAAGTCAGTAAAACCGAAAATTTCTGATGAGGACTTGATGCGTTTCATCAATCCTCCTAGTTCTAAGCCATCATCTGCTAGGGTTTTTAAGTTAAAGGGAATGAACACAATGTTCACTGAAAAAGATATCCCGATTAGTATCATTAAACCGGAACTAATTGAGAGCGTATTTTACACTGAAACAAACAAGTTGAAAGATTTGGAACGTCAATATGTTTGTGCCAAAACATCAAACTCATCAGACCCGTTAATTAAAGCAAAAAAATTGTTAAAACATGCTAAAAGGTTCAGTTTGTGAAATCAACTGGAACAGATACATTGAAAAGTTTTTCCAATTGTTCTAACCTTGACTTTTATATGAAAAAGAAGTCTGTAACTTCTGATGAGTTGGCCAAACGTTTCACTGAAAATGTAAGTTATCAACCTTCTGTTGCATATGTTTCTGTCAAACCTCAACATGGTCATGTTGACATGCGAAGTTGCTATTTGTGTGGTCAACAAGGTCATGTGGTGAGAAATTGTGGTCAACAGAAATCTCAGAATCTCCATCCTTTTGTCAAGGACCATTTAAAACCGGTTCCTGTAATAAAGGAGATTTTAGAACGACTTGTGTCGTGTGAGGATGATACACATATCATGTTTTCAAACGTGAATCCTCGAAAGGTAATTCATGTAAATGAAACACATGGTCAAGTGAAACCAAAATTCGTTCCAACTGAGCCCATTTGTAGAAACACGAATTCAAACATTGTTCAAGCTGCTTATCTAAGACGAAAGTCTAAGAAGCCGGTAACTTATACTCAAGTGGCTGAACAATAGTTGAAATCTGTTCAAGTTAATGATTAAAGAGAAACTCAAAAGGTGCCCAAGACTGAGGCCTGGGCTGCCTTTTTGAACTAATCACTTTTACTTTGTTTGTAGGGTACATCCAAGACCATTTCTGGTGAAAACTGGATAATGGATAACGGATGTTCTCATCATATCACTGGAAATCTCAACCTATTAACCAATGTGAGAAATATTCAAGGGGGTTATGTAGCATTTGATGGGAATTGTGGGGGAATGATAACACAAGAGGGTGAAGTTTTGAATGGTCACATTACTTTTGAAAAGGTCAATTACTATGACAAGGTGGACCATAATTTATTGAGTGTGTCACAAATCTGCGATAAAAGGTACACCACGGTATAAACTGATAAAGAGCGTCTTATATTGAAACCGGGATATGTGATACCCGAGGACATGGTTGTCATGCGATCACCACGATCAAATGATATTTATGTCTTAGATATAAGTTCTAAAGTATCAACGTATATCGAAACATGTTTTGTCTCCAAAGCAACCGAGAATGATTCTATTCTATGGCATCATAGAATGGGTCACATACATGTTCGTAAGATGAATTATTTAATGGCAAATGACTCACTTGAAGGTGTCTTTTTGAAGAACTTTAACTTATCTGATCACTGCATTGCATGTAAGAAGGGTAAGCAAAAGAAAAGGTCTCATCCTTCTAAGTTATTGAATTCCATTGATACTACTCTTGAATGACTTTATATGGATCTGTTTGGTCATGTGAATCATGCAAGTATCTCTGGGGATTGGTATTGTCTTGTTGTTAGCGATGATTACTCAAGATACTCATGGGTGTTATTTATGAGTTCGAAAGATCACACGCCTGTTTTGGTACAAAACCTTATTACTAAGATCGAATCACTATACAAACAAAAAGTGAGAAGAATTCGAAGTGATAATGGTACTGAATTCAAGAACACTGTATTGGATTTCTTTTGCATTCAAAAAGGAACTCATCGAGAATATAGTGCACCCTATGTACCACAACAAAACGGTGTTGCTTCCCGTCCAATTCTGGAATGAGGCGGCGAATACAGCTTGCTATACGTTTAATTGGGTTTTAACTGTTAAACGACTCAAGAAGACAAGTTACGAGCTTTTAAACAATCGAAAGCCTAACTTAAAGTATTTGGAACCTTTTGGGTGTCCTTGTACAATGCTAAAAAAGGATGCGAGTAAGTTTGAAGAAAAAGCCATTGAAGGATATTTCTTGGGGTATGCATCTCCAAAGACACATTATTTAATTTCACTTCTGGTTATGTTGAGGAATGTTGTCATGTGGATTGTCAAAAGTAAACCACTCCTCCTCAAGGGAAAGGTCCCGACTGGATGTTTGACTATGATGGCTTATTTAATTTGTTTACTCCATCGAATGAAAACATTGACGAAGATCTGGTTCGAGCATACTTTGTAGATCATTTGGCCATTCCAAGATTTTCAATTTCTAATGATGTTGAAGCTACAACTCCTGCTCCAACTGAAGATCCATGTGATGATAATCAGGTTGATAATGTATCTACTTCTTCTGATGACAATCAAGCTGATGATCAAGTTATTGCACTTGACAGTGATAATGTTTCATCTCCTAAACTTGGTGAATATTACACTAACTTATTTGATAATGATGTTGTTCTTGAGAACCCCACTCTTCGGATTCATAATTATCATCCACAGAAAAACATCATTGGAGAACTTGATGTGGGCGTTCAAACACGTCATCAAGTGAGAATAACGTATTGTGTTCTTATGCAGATTTACATTCCTCTAGAATTGTAAATGTTGCTAAATTCACTTTCTTTCTATCCCAAGTTGAGCCAAAGACGCCACGTATGGCTCTTCAAGATCCTTCTTGGGTAGAAGCTATTCAAGAAGAAGTACAACAATTTGTACGTTTGGGTGTTTGGGATTTAACCAACAAACCGGCTAGAGTCAAGAAAGCGATTCCGACTAAGTGGGTATTTAAGTGTAAGAAAGACGATCGAGGTGTGATCGTAAAAAACAAGGCACGCTTAGTGGTGCAAGGTTTTCATCAGCAAGAGGGTATTGATTACACAGAAGTATATGCTCCAGTTGCAAGATTATAGTCGATTCGAATCTTTCTAGCATATGCTGCGTATAAGAATATCAAGGTCTATCAAATGGATGTTAAAAGTGCTTTTCTCAATGGTGAACTACACGAGGAAGTGTTCGTTTTACAGCCTCCTGGTTTTGAAGATCCTGATTATCCTGACCGAGTTTACCGATTAAACAAGGCCCTATATGGTCTACATCAAGCCCCGAGAGCTTGGTATGGAACGCTTGCCGACCATCTGATTGATAACGGCTTCAAGAGAGGAACTGTCGACTGCACTTTATTTCATAAGACTGTTGGTGATGATGTTCTCCTAGTTCAGATTTATGTCGACAACATTATCTTTGGGTCTACAAACGACACGTTTTGTAAGGAGTTCGAAAAGTCCATGCAAACGGAGTTCGATATGAGCTCGATGGGAGAGATGAATTTCTCTTTAGGGTTGCAAGTTCACCAGTCTGCGAAAGGAATCTTTATTCACCAGACCAAATATGTGAACGATGTCTTCAGCCGATTCAAGATATCTGCCGGAAAAATCCCTTTGACTCCTCTCCCCGTGGGTCACAATTTATCACTGGTTGAATTGGAGGATACCGTTGATCCTACCCTTTATCGTGCTATGATTGGATCTTTAATGTATCTAACGGCTTCTCGCCCCGACATTATGTTTGTTGTTTGTCTTTGTTCTAGGTTTCAAGCAAGTCCCCGAGTGACAGACCTAGCTGCGGTTAAGCGAATTCTTCAGTATCTGAGGGGAAATCCAGACATCGGGTTGTGGTACCCCAAGGACGATAACTTTGAGCTTACTGCCTTCTCAGACTCGGACTACGGAGGTTGCAAGATCAACATCAAATCAACCACGGCAGGGTGTCAATTTTTAGGAAACCGGCTTGTTTCTTGGCAGTGTAAGAAGCAGACAACGGTCTCCACTTCAACCGCCGAAGCTGAGTATGTTGCAGCCTCGAGTTGCTGTTCCCAGGTTCTATGGATACAACAACATCTTCGCGACTATGGTTTGAAGTTTCTAACAAATCCTAATTTGATTGATAACTCTGCTGCAATATCTATCACAAAGAATCTCGTACAACATTCTAAAACTAAACATATTGAAATTCGATATCATTTTTTACGGGATTGCTTTGAGAAGAAATTAATCGACCTTGAGAAAGTACATACTGACTTTCAGAAGGCCGATCTATTTACCAAAGCTTTTGACAAAACGCGTGTTCAATTTTTGCTTGGTTTAAATGGATTGAAGACCCTCGCTGATATCTGAAACAAGGATGACTATATTTCTTTTCTGTTAATTTTTATTTTAAAATTTAATTTGGTTTTAGGGGGTAAAAATTTAGAAAATACAAAAATATTGTGTTTTTTTAGTTCATATAGATAAAACCCAAAAACATTAAAAATTATAAAATCCAAAAGCTTTTGAAAATCTTAAAAAATCAAAATTATTGTGATTTCTTTTCTTTATTGATTTTCTTAAATATTTTGTAAAACCCAAAAACATTAAAAATTTTAAAATCTAAAAACATTTGAAAAATCAAAAAGATTGTGTTTTCAGTTTGTACAAAAAATCCTAAATTACAAAAAGATTGTGAAGTTGTTCTGTTTATAAGAAAATTTGAAAAAGACAAAAAGATTGTGTTTTAATGTATGTATAGAAAAAACCAAAAAATTTTTGCATACGTTCGCTGAAAAATATGTCAATTACCCAAATTTGAAGGACATGTACTTGTATACGTTTAGTCCTGATATTTACTTGTAAATGTTCGGGTTATCCATTCACCTGATAATGGAAAGTAGTTGGGGCGTTTGTTATGCGTTTTAAGTTAATTTTCTCGCTGAAAATTATGTCGGTTATTTAAGTTTGTAAAGCATTCTTGCATGTCTTGGTCCTATTATTCACTTATGAATTGATAGGTTAGCCATTTATTTATAGACTTAAGTTAACTGGGGCGATTAAATTTATCTTTATTTTTATTTTATGCTCCTCAAAATTTTGAGTTTTTGAAGCAAAAAGAGAAAATGATAGTACATTGACTATCTTGAAAGACTGTGTGTTTAATTTCATTGGTGCATTGGTAGGTCTTAAAACAAACAAATAGAGCAAAGTATGTGATATAAACATAAATAAACGCCAAATTAAAAGAGGTGTTAGTCTCTAGAAAAAGTCTCGGTGAGGATGACAGAAATGTAATAACCTGTCATACTCAAGCCTTATACTTGTTTGATCACCCAAAAATAAAATATAGCAAATAACAAGCTTTGGAGTTCTGGACACTGTGAGTCTTTATGCGGCATAATCATCTGGGCATTCATATGCATGAATATTTTATTCTCTTTTAGAGCAAATCCAAAGTCATTAAACTTGATCACTGCTGTACTTCATACAAATCTAAATTACTTACTTGATCAAAATCCGATGTTAGTCATACATTGTTCCTCCCTTGTGCGCATCTCAATGCCATTAAGAAACGGACCCCAGGGGATACAACGTATGTAAGCCGACAGATGGACTCGTGCATATTCACTCACAGTAAAAGAAATTCAATGCATTGCTAAGAAATGTTTGTAAAATTCAAATTTTGATCACCAATATAATGGTTTAAGTCAAATTGGGGTGATATGGCAAAAATCAAATTAAGCTTGAACTAAGATTAGAGGCTGATAGTTTCTGATATTCTGTGCTCTAATTGAATCATTAATCATATCACAAAAACACTTGAAAGTTTGTTATTAGATTTAAGTGGACAACAATACCAATGACCGAATTAACGCTAGTCACAATATCGCTGAAATATAAAGTTGCGATGGAAGAGCAATTTTGTCAATATGATTCTCTGCTCAAACTCGACAACAATCCAAAAATATGTACTGCTTTTGATAAATCATACGAAAAACACAAAAATATTTTTCTATTTTATTTTTAATTTTTTAGGATAATTTTCTGCTTAATTTTTCATTTTTTTATCAAAATTTCAAAAAGATTTTGTTTTTTTTCCAGTTTACATAATATTTATTTTAACTTAATCGATGCAACGTGAGCAGCCGTATGCTCTATCATTATTTATGTTATTTTAAGGGTTTCAAAACATGAAACGTTTTTAAGGTATTTGATTATCGAGATAAAAGTTCTCGGTAATTCTTTTAAGTTAAATTTACAATTATTTAATTCTTTATTTATTAATTTTTTATTCATTATTTATTAATTCATTTATTTAAAATTTTCCATTTAATTTTTTTAGTGATTCGTTAATTATGAATAACGAATTTGGTCATTCTAACGAACTACATCCTAGTTCATTACCCTAATTCGCTTCTGCACTCTGTAACGAATGACTTCAATTCGTTATGCATAAGTTAACGAATTAGACAAGAATAAAATCTGATTCGTAATGACACGTGTTAATTTAAAACTAACGAATCACCTGATTCGTTACTCAAATATTGAACGAATCATCTGATTCGTTACTTTGGGAATCGTTCAATGTCAGTGTATATAGGACGGCGTGCATACGAACTGTCCTACTATTGACTCTTCTTCTTCTCTTTATACTGTTACTCTGGCCAATTTTTCAAGAATTCTTAACCATTGATTTTCGGTATTTTGATTATATCATTGTGTTTATAAGGTATAGATGATCACATCTTTGTAGTTTTCGTCAAAAATAACACAGATTTGATAGGTTATTTATGATGTTTTGTTATCGGGTGTTTGAGGTTTACATAAACCTTCATCGTGGTGGTTAATACTCTGATTAATAACTTTATTTTGCTGCCATTATCATCGGAATGCGTTTTCGAGTTCCATGGTGATCTTTTAGATGTTGATTATGGATTGTTGGGTTAACGATTAATTGTTATTATCGGGTTTTTTTTGCTTCATTCAAACCCTCAATCAACTTGGCTTATATCATGTTTGGATCCTCAAATCGATACCATTTGCGTCGCAATGAGTTTCCGAGATCTTTATGGTCATTTGTTCGGATATCCATTGAAGATTATGGGGTATTCAATATCAGATTTGCACTTTTGACTTTTGGTGTTCTTGGTTAATTCTGACCTTGACCAGAGAAGTCAAAGATTAAGCCATTTTTGTCCATTCCTTATACCTAGAGAATTGGAACTCACTCGTATCCAATTCGTTAAGTAAATCATACGAACTAGAATAGCGAATCCATTTTATTAACGAATCAGTTGTGTATTCGATAAATTATAACGAACTAGTTGTTAATTCGTTATCTTTTAATAGTAATTCGCTACTTCTTATTCGTCAAAATTTACTTGATAGCGAATAAGATGATTCTGTAACGATTCAGCCTGATTATCTAACGAATGACATATTAAAATTTAATTTTTCTAATTAAATTAATTTTATTATTAATCTTTATGTGATAACTTTAAACATTTTACAAATTTTTACTTTTATAATCTTTAAATATTACTGATTCTCGATGTTATTTATTTTAGATTTATGGCTGATAACGTCGCTCAAGATCCGCCTGTTGATGCACCACAAGATCAACAAGCTCAGGATGATCCTTTGCTTCCATTTGATACATGTCATAACGTTTGTGCCTTTGTCTGTACAAACTTTGCCGATGAAGATGTGTTTGGGGATTTGTTAGCATTTCTTAGACGATCAGTTATCCACTTTGCTGTGACTGCTTGGCCTAAGGTTTATCTAAGCATCATTCGTCAATTCTGGAATACGGCGAGATACATTGAAGTTGAGAACCACATCACAGCCACAGTCAACCAAACACCTATAACCGTTGATATTGATGTGATCCGACGTGTACTTCAATTTGGAGATAACATTGACAATCCTTGTGAATTTAACAAGGAATTGATCAATGTTTTATTTCGTCGTGTCTTCTACGGACGTGATATTGGTGATTCTATGTACAACAAGAATGATTTGTGTCCAACTTACAAGTATCTAATGCATGTGTTGATTCATTGCTTGGGAGGTCGTAAAGGCGGGTTTGATGAATGCCGTAACATGTTGCAATCGGCTTTTATGGCACTTGTCCTTAACAAGCTGTTTAACTTCGCAGAGATGATCTTATATCATCATAAGGAACAGTGTCTTCAAACAGTTCAAAAGAAGAAGTTCTTAATGTATCCACGTTTCCTCTAGTTAATTATTCAAGACTTGATTCCAAATTTGGTCATCGATTAAACATTGGTAAATGATGTGTTGGAAATCGATCACATGTAGGCAGATACTGTCCGAAGAATGAAGATCTATCGAAAGGAGACACCTAGGACCAAACGTTTGATTAGTCATTTGGTGAATCCAGAATATGTATGTCCTGAAAATGATTGTTGGATCCATGACGATTCGGATTCTGAGCATGAGTACGGACCAGGTGGGAATGATGGAGGTAATAATGGTGGAGATGGTGGTGCTGGTAATGTTATGCGTGATTCTCCTGCTTTACAACCCGCTGAGGTTGACGCTGCTTTAGCTGTTGCTATAGCTGCTCATCATAAAAGGAAAGGAAATGGGTAGGTGAAAGAAGGTTCATCAAAGCGTCGAGTGTCAGCTGGTGCTGGCATCTCGTTTGGAGTTCAACATCCAAGGTCGTCCACACTTCAATGTCCGGCGGTGCCGCTCACTACTAGCACCCCGGAGCTTACATTGACGACCACGCTTACTTCGGATCTACAACTTGGTATGATTCCTCACTCAGTTTTATCTACTACACCAAGGTCGACGACTACTACTTCGGTGGTTCCTCCAACACCAACAATGATGCCTCCACTAGATATTTCATTTCTGAGGATCACTCGTCATATGGGTCCAGTTCAGCCTATTCATCCTTCTTTTACTGCATCACCTCACGATCAACAGATGAGCATGGTATTGAGTCTACTACATTTGTATGAAAATCAAATGTCTGCGGATCGTATGACTCAAGAATGTATGATGGAGAACCAAAGAAAGCTGCTTAGCTATGTTTCCTTCTGTCAAGAGGAAACAAAGGCCCTTCATGAGATTGTTGAGTCTCAGGGGGTGAAAATTAAAGAACAAGCTTATTTTGCAACTTACGTGCAAAGATGACGCGCTGAATAAGCTCAAGAATGATGATGAGGATCCGGATGAGTCTGGTGCTGGTGGTGAGACTAAACAAACTCAAGACCCAGCCTCTGGTGCGGGTACGAGTTCTGTTGATGACTTAGGCAAGCAGATCATTACTTTTCATGATTATACGGCTGCCAAAGTGATTGAGATGATCGAGGCCAATACAGTTATTTTTGTTAATGAAAAGGGAATGGTGAGAAGTGTTGTGAATCAGGATGAGATTTTAGAGGGACAGTTTATTGAGAAATCACTAACACGAGAGCATATTTCGTTACTGCTTGGATTAAATGATGATCAATTGACCGTGTTAGAAGCTGAGCCCGATGTTGAGGTCGAGAACGATGAAGAGATCTTGAATGATCCGACAATTCAGATGAATACGACTTTTATTTATGATGACGAGGAGGTTGAGGTCGAAGATGTTACAGCTGAGGAATACCCTGATCTGTTTCAACACACTAATGTTGATCAGGGTGCTCCAGTATTTATTGAGGAAACATTCAAAGAGGCTGAGGATAATTTGGATAAGGTGTCAAAGGGTAAAGGTGTGGTTGAGACAAGATTTGATTCACTTGAAAACACGACTGATGCTGACATTCAAAGATGGTTTGGTTATCGAAGTAAGAAAGCTAGTAAGATTATTGATGCGTATCGGTATGTGGATCAGGAACAGAAAGATGAAGCTGTTGCTCGGGCTAAAGCCAATCAGATGACGTCATTCAAGACCGTGTCAAAGGTTCAAGGTGATATTATCTCTTGGGTATTTGATTCTTTGTTGAAAGTGTGTATTGTTAAATGGGAGAAAGGGGTCCAGTATTATGAGAAGATAACTGATGTTCCCTCATTACCACGTTGGGACGTTCGGATCCTTGCATGTCGTCCATTTATCAATCGTGGGGAAAAACGATTAGCAGATTGGTTTCATAAGAATCTGTTATTTGAGGTCAACCATGGGTTTAAGTTTCTTAAGCCACATGTCCCTATTCGTAAGCGTATTAATGAGATTGACCCGAGGACTGGCTGGAAAAAACTGGTTCTTAAAGTAAAGCCGCCGAAGATCATGAAGCGTGTGCCGGTGAAGCCGATGAACCAACACATATATTTATCCTTCAACCGCTGGTACTACGACTACCGAACTGGCGAGGCCGTCATTGTCCTGGGTAAAGGGTTAAAGGGCGAGCTAATCAAGATCATCGATCCGATGTGGCTTGTTAACTTAATTGAGGCCGAAAACGACGTGCTACACAAGAATAAGATATTGATCGAGCGCAATGAAGACTATGATCTGGCTATGCAGTTCCAACGCGTCGTGCGTGTATGGTATGAGAACGGGATTTATAGCTGCAGAGATTTGCGGTCCAAGCGTTTCAAGTAAAGTAAAGACAAAGAGCTCAAGAAGAGGGGGTGTCTGTTAGTACACGGTTTTGCGTCTCGAGTATTTGTATCTATGTTAATGTATTTATCGTTTTATTAATGTAATAAACTATTAAGATATTTATATAGTTCGTTAAGATATAGTCTAGTTCGCAACGGATGTTTAGCGAACTAGATCTAAGTTATTATCCCTCCTGATTCGTTATGGATGTTTAACGAATCAGGGGGTGATTTGTTAAGTTATTGTTATTTAAGTGTATGTAACGAAGTGGATTCTAGTTCGTTATGGAATGTTAACGAACTAGATCCATCTTCTATATATAGTGTCTTTAGTCCACAGTTTAATGAAGTTTCTGAGTTTAATTATCGAACCTCTGCCCATATTCACTCTCATGTTAATACAAATATTATTATACACATTCATACAATTAATATAAATCTATAACGTATTACTGACGATCAATGGCAATTACGAACTAGATCCGTATTAGGTTAATTATACATAGATCTTATCTGAGATCTGTGTTGGATTAACGAGTTCAAACAATTTCATAACTAAGCTACCTCGTACAGCTAAACATCATGATACCATCTGGGTGATTGTGGACCGTTTGACAAAAAGTGCTCACTTTCTGCCTATACGAGAAGCCATCTCGTTAGAAACATTATCAAATTTGTTTATAAAAGAAGTTGTGACCAAGTATGGAGTGCCATTGTCGATCGTGTCTGATAGGGGTACTCGTTTCACTTCTAGATTTTGGAAGAAGTTCCATGAGTCTATGGGAACAAGATTGAACATCAGTAAAAAGTGCTCACTTTCTGCCTATACGAGAAGCCATCTCGTTAAAAACATTATCAAATTTGTTTATAAAAGAAGTTGTGACCAAGTATGGAGTGCCATTGTTGATCGTGTCTGATAGGGGTACTCGTTTCACTTCTAGATTTTGGAAGAAGTTCCATGAGTCTATGGGAACAAGATTGAACATCAGTAGAACATATCATCCTCAAACATATGGGCAGTCTGAAAGGACAATCCAAACCCTTGAGGATATGCTACGTGCTTGTGTGTAAGATTTCGGAGGAAGTTAGGATGACCATCTGCATCTGGCAAAGTTATCTTATAACAACAGCTATCATTCGAGTATTGGTATGCCTCCATTTGAGATGCTATATGGTAGACGTTGTAGAACTCTTGTATGTTGGGGAGAAATTTACTAGAAGGAGCTCGGAAGCTTGGAAGTTGTTCAAGAAACCTCTTCAAGGTTTGAATAGATCAAGGAAAGAATGAAAGCTACTCAAGACAGACAGAAGTCATATGCTAATAAGCGGCAATGACCAATCGAGATTAACGTTGGAGACAATGTGATGCTCAAGGTCTCGCCATGGAAGGGAATCATTCGTTTCAGGAAAAGAGGAAAACTGAGTCCAAGATACATTGGACCGTTTAAGATTGTATATCGTGTGGGCGAAGTGGCCTACAAATTAGATTTGTTCGAAGAGTTAGAAGGAATTCATTCAAACTTCCATGTTTCTCGCCAACGGAAATGTCTGGCTGATGACATGTCTCATGTGCCATTGGTGGACATCGAGGTTGACGAACAGCTGAACTACATTTAGCAACCTATAAAGATAGTCGACCGCAAGGAAAAGCAACTTCATCATAAACTTATCCCGTTGGTAAAAGTGATCTGGAAGCATCGTAAAGATCATATGCGACTTGGGAAGTTGAGGAAGAGATGCGCAAGTTTTATCCAGAGTTGTTTAAGTGATAGATAGGTTTCAGGGATGAAACCACTTTAAGGAGGGAAGACTTGTAACATCCTACTTTTAACGATAATAAATAAAGAATTATGTTTGTTTAAATGTGTGTTAATATTTAATTAAGTTAAAGTATTATAAAAGAGAGTATGGACTTGGCTAATGAAAGATGGAGTAAGGGATGGCTATAGGCCTTAGGTCCATGGGCTTAAGAGAGTATAAATACTACTTAAACCTTCCTAAAACCTTAAACCCTCATTTCTTATCTCCTAGCCTCCCTACAGGCAATAAAACACACACAAACTCTCTCTAATTCGGCCAAGGATCCAAGAACAAAACGCAACTTAGATTTTCGTGGATCTTGGTTATACAATAAAGATACAACTCTAAAGTTTCATATCAAAGCTAACTGTAGCCTCTAAGCACGAAAAGGTATGTTCTTTACATTTAACCAACACCAATTCTTTTACCTATTAACATTTTAGAAGATTTCACAAAGCCCCTATCACTTAGTTTTCGACTTTTCGGAAATATATTAGCCGATGAATTAGTAGTGGTTGTTCTTGTTTCTTTAGTACCTTCAGTGGTTCCTATCCCCGTCATGTTCCTTGGATTATTTACAAGTGGTATTCAAGCTCTTATTTTTGCAACTTTAGCCGCGGCTTATATAGGTGAATCCATGAGGGCCACCATTGACTAGAAAGTCTTCTTTTTTTTTTTTTTTTTTACCTAAGGCAATGTGTGCGTGGCTAAAAAAAATTGACTTAGGGAATGAAAAGATACAACTCCACTATATACGATCAGAGTAATAGAAAAAAAGATTACAACAAAGATTACAACATTGATATTGATATTAGAGTAGAGAATTGAAAAAAGATTTCATTTTTATGAACGGTTTGCCCTAAAACTTGACACCAAGGCTAATTGGGTATTGTTACACTATAAAAACATAAACTTGATAATTTAAAGGGGCTTAATGAACCCTTTAGTAAATACGGTTCACTTAGAAACCCTATATCTAGGTTAAATATGTTTAAAACGAAGAAAGGTTCATGCTTTATGAACAAACAAGCTAGATCTTAATCAATGATAGAAATGAAAATGTTTAAGGAATGATATGACACTAGAATATGAGCAAGGAGGTTAAAATATGTAGAAATAATGATAATAAAATCATAAATACCCAACGGTGGGTGTATTTGAAGGAAAGGGTGAATTCAAATGAAAGAAGTGTATTCAAATGGAAAGAAAGAAAGAAAGAAGGAAAGAAAGGAAAAGGCTCCAAACGATTACAAGACGACACACCAGCTCATTTGAATACATAGTCATTCAAATACAAGACTATATAGCAATTCCTCTATTCGAATACATGAAAGATAAGGTCAGGAAGAGAATACAAGATAATTCTATATGGATACAAGGCATATCCGTATACATTAGTGTTTGAACCTAAATTGTATTTTAACATGTGGCCATTTGAACACGCACAGGGGACTCGAATACAATTATATTCTAACGTCTATTCATTCGCATACATTAGTGTTGGAACATAAATTGTATTCTAACATATGGTCATTCGAATACAATTGTATTCGAATACATTGATGTTTTAATGTAATTTGTATTCTAACTTAATACCATTTGAATACCTAGGTGTTTGAAAATAATTTGCGCTATAGCAAAAGTCTATTCGAATACAAGGTGGTATTTCGAAACAAGTCCGTATTCGAATGCATGCGATGTATTCTAAGCCTGTTCATTCGAATACATTGTAAAGAGTTGAAATTCGAATATAAGTGTATTCTATTACCATCCTATTTCAAATACTTTGCCTTAGAGTACCATGCCAGATGGACAGTCGGCCATTCGAATACAAGGCCATGCATAAGGATACATACCTTACAAGGCCATTAGAATAGACCAGACTTAACCATTTTTGTTGAAACTTGAGTAATGTGATTAGGGCAAATGTTAATAATTATAATTAATGTATAACCATTAACAGTGAATGAAACCGGATTCAGGTGAGTTTCTAGCCCCATTTTCTTGTTATGTTTTCGGGGCTATGTGCATACTCAATGTGAATGTTAATATACTTACCTTAAGTGTTAAGTGTATGTCATAATGATAGATATGATAGTTATGTTTATGTTTTGAATGCATGCATAAGAGTACGTGAACGATCTTCGGATATTGCACGTATTGTTAAGGAAGGTATTGTGTAGCAAGTTTGAAATGAGTAGGTGAAAGAAAGTATGTATGAGAAATGTATGTATGATATTATTGAAAGTATGTACGAATGTTATAATGATAATGACAAAGAAAGGTAAGGTATGGTTGTCTGGTAGCCAGAGGGAACCGGGCCCTAATAATACTCGAGGCAAGAGGGAACCGAACCCTAATAATATTCGAGACAAGAGGGAATCGGGCCCTAATAATACTCTAGGAAAGTAGGGTGTAGTGCTCTTTAAAACGTACAAGTATGTACGCAAAGTAAGATAAAATATGAAAGGTAAGGAAATATGAAAGTAAAAAAAATGAAGGTATGAAAGTATAAAGTGTGAACGACATTATGTACACGTGCATGAATAATGTACAAAGAAAGTAATTATGTCTTCAGATATATATATATATATATATATATATATATATATATATTGTTTTGGTAAAAAATCTAACAAGGATAATGTAACAAAATTCGTTTGGTGAGGTTTAGTGATATGAAGATAATAACGATTATGTAAATATTGCAAACACAAACACGAGGATTTCTTACAAAAACCCTAATTTGATAATAACACAAACACAAACACGAAGATAATAACGATTATGTAATCTTGTTTGGATCTTCGGCACAAAAACCCCGGGTGACGACAATTGTCTATTACCACTTTCTTAATGTAAAAATCGGGTTATGAAGGTGGAGTATATGATCAAAGGTTACAATGAAACTAAGTGTATGTTATCTGCTTTAAGTGTTCTTGACAGAGTGTTCGTGAATGTAGGCAGTAAGTGAATGAATGTGCACGTGACCTAATTTGATAATAATTGAATAAAAAACCCAAATAACAACTAACAAATTGTCCTAAAAATCCACAACTATCCCACTAACTCCTTCAACACCTTTTGACCACGTGCTAGAAGAGTCCAGAAGCGAGATATAAGGTAGACTTGGTCCTCCAGCCGTTATACCTATCAAATATTAACCTACACATGAGAAACAATTGTTAGTAATACCAATTACCAAGGATCCTTGATCCCTACAGGATCTGGAACACATGCTAAGGATAACTGATCCAGACATATGCCAGGATAAAGTATCCACAGTGTCAAATTTCCTTGCCCTAACAATTGTCCCCAAAATGGCGGTTGTGATAAGATCACAGCTGTCATTTTGCCTTTGAATTCAAACTTCCTGCAAAAATAGATGAGATTTGACAAGCTAGATATAATTATCATATATCTATAGTGTTTCCTTGGGAACTTCCCTTCCGGCTATATATCCAACTCCTTTTATTCTCCCTGCAAATCATGAACAGCTAGTAACACCTGCTTAACCCGGGTGGATGGTCCATCTTTTGAATGGTGAAATCCGGGTTAAGGTTTTTAGGTAAGTCCAAGTGACATAATAATAATTTAAATCTTTTGACTATTTATGTGTTGTTATTTGTTATTCTCAAAGTAAGTTTAATATAGTCTTAGCTTTATTGAAAGTTTTAAGAAATATTCTTAAGTAAAAAAGCTTTAAGGATAGAATATCCTTGTAAAAACGAATTAAGGATCTTGAATCCTTTCATAAAAGAACTTATAAAGATTTAAACCATGTAAATGTAAATTAACAAGTACAATTCATACCATAAGATCTAATTAGACCTAGTTTACCATAAGTATTGAGGACAAGCTCAAACTGGGGACTGGACCAAAGATACGGATGTTAACTGGGTACTTGCCCAAACCGGGATTTAGCCTAAACTTTAGTGACGTGAAAACGCCAAAACCTTAGCTAGCATGAAAATGCTAGAAACCTTTGTCTCGAGATAACATAAAAATGCTATAAACTGTTGGTATGGTACGCCTACCATAAATCGTAGGATCCTCCATATAGCCGAAGACAACGAAATTGTCAGCCAATAAATGTGTACTGGTCTCGCTTCCCCGTACTATACGTTGGATAACGTGCACTATAGGCGAGAGTGTAGAAACTTTAAATTATAAGAACGGTGAAAACCTTTAGACCTTGGAAGATATGACCATCGGGGGCCATACCTTAATCGTTGGCTAGGCGAAAGGAAACAGTAGTGTACCTTAAGTGTGAGGGAGAGGTGGCCAACCTCTTAGTCATTAAACCCTTTGTAGAAATCTGCATTGTTACTTAAAATTTAGAAAAAATAAACGTTAAGAATATGTTAGAATTTAAAAGGAATATGTGATCAGATAGATATTACCAATTTTAGGATCCTTGATCCTATAAGGATAGTTGATCCTCTGAGGATACTAGATCCTGATAAGAAAAAGTACTTCTTGAAAAGGATAGCATTCTAAGCTCTTGGTAACCTGTTGCCTTCCATAGTGAGCAAATTTTATGCCCCATTTCCTGCCTCCGACTCGATCAGATAAGGACCTTCCCACTTAAGTGCTAGCTTTCCATCTGCCGGATTGGTTGTGTCTGGAAGGCTTTCCTCAAGACTAGATCTTCTTCTTGGAATCTTCTGATCCTCATACTTTTGTTGTATGCCCCAGCTACCCTTTTTTGACTTGTTGCCATTCTGATCTTGGCTAGGTTTCTAAGTTCTTCAACAGTATCCAAATCTTCGAGAAGGATTTCATTATTGGCTTCAGGATCACGGATGCTTGTTTTGGCTGTAGGAACCACCATCTCTGTAAGGATTACTGCTTCTAAGCCAAACACCAATGAGAAAGGTGTTTCACCTGTTGCATTCTTTGGTGTTTTTCTGTCAGCCCAAAGAACATAAGGAAGTAACTCAGCCCACTTGCCTTTCTTGGATCCTAGTTTCTTCTTTAATTTGTTGATGATAATCTTGTTACTTGATTCTGCTTGGCCATTAGCTTGAGGATGAACTGGTGTGGAGGTAATCATATTGATGCCCCAACTGTCACAAAAGTTAGTGGTTCTTTTCCCAATAAACTGGGAACCATTGTCACAGATAATTCTAAAGAGATACCAAAACTAGTAATAATATTTCTTTTAATGAAGGATATAACTTCCCTTTCTCGAACCTGAACGAATGCTTCTACCTCAATCCATTTAGAGAAGTAGTTTTTCACAGCAATCATAAAGACTTTTCCACCTGGTGTCTTTGGTAGCTTGCCAACAATATCCATTCCCCACTTCATGAAAGTCCATGAAGAGGAAATAGGATACATTGGTTCTGCAGGCCGATGAAGGATTTTTCCACGCCTTTGACAAGCATCACACTTCATTGAGTACTCCATTGTAGCCTTCTTCATTATTGGCCAGAAGTATCCAGTCCTAAGTATCCTGGAGAACAACGTTCTTCCCCCTGTGTGGTTGCCGCAGTCGCCTTCGTGGAAATCTTGGAGTACCTCTTGTATTTCAGGATCCTCGATGCATCTCAAATAGGGACTTGCAAGAGACTTTCTGTATACAGTATTTTGTAAAATAATGAATTGTGATACCTTCATTCTGAAAGTTTTGGGTTTTCCCTTGTAGGGATTTCTCCATTTTGGAGGAATTTCTTAATTGGAAGGATCCAAGATCCTGCTTCTGGTGAGGATGGAGGATCCTTAAGTTCCTCTGTGCAATCCACTGTTACCTTCACGGCTTCATGTTCTCCAATTTTCGGAGACAATATTTGAATGATACGTATCTTTACATCATCCGGGATCTTCAATGATGATGCAAAGTTCGCTAAGGCACCTGCATTATACTAAACGACTCAAAGGATTTTTCTAATTCCTTCACAATTTCTAGATACTTGATCATATTCTCACCTTTCATTGTATAAGAGCAATTAAAGTGGTTAGTTATAAGAAAAGAATCTATATAAACTTGATGATACTTGATCCTTATTTGTTTGGCTAAAAGTAAACCTATGAGAAGTGCTTCGTATTCTGCCTTATTGTTGGTGGCCTGAAATGCACATGCAATGGACTGGGGTATTATGTCCCCCTGTGGCGATTTCAATAAGATACCTAGTCATGTTCCTCTTATGTTGGATGCTCCATCTATGAAGAGGATCTAAGGATCCTTGGTTTCTTCTAGTTGTTGGACCTCTAGATCAGTGTCCTTCTGCATGACACTACTGAAATCAGCCACAAAGTCTGCAAGCGCTTGTGACTTAATGACTGTTCTAGGCTCATATGAATATCATATGCACTCAGCTTCACAGCCCACTTGGCCATCCTTCCTGACAATTCTGGCTTTCTAAGCACATTCTTAACAGGATAATTAGTTCTTTAAACAATAGTATGTGTTTTAAAATAGTGTCTCAACTTGGTTGAGTCCATAATCAAAGCAATAATTAATTTTTCAAGGTTAGAATACCTGACCTTTGCATCTAAGAGGCTTTTACTTATGTAAAATACCGGGTGCTGTTGTCCTTCATGATCCTTGGTCAGAACAACACTAACTACATTACCTGACATAGCTAAGTATAGAGACAGTGACTTACCATCTATTGGTTTCATCAAAGCAGGCGCTGAGGATAGATAATCCTTAAGAGTCTGTAGTGAATCCTCATGCCTCTGAGTCCATTCAAACTTTTTATTTTTCCTCAAGATATCATAGAAGTCTTTGCACTTCTCTGGGGATCTGGAAATGAATTTGTTGAGAGCAGCTATTCTTCCCGTCAGTCTTTGGACATCCTTAGCATTCACAGGAGACTTCAAATTAGTGATGGCTTTTATCTGCTCGGGGCTCGCTTTAACTCCTCTCTTGGTCACCATGTATCTTATAAATTTCCAAGCCTTAACACCAAAATGGCATATTGACGGGTTCAGCTTCATATTGTATTAATCCAGGGTATTGAATGCCTCTTCAAGATCTCAGAGGTGATCCTCAGCCCTCTTCGACTTCACTACCATGTCATCTGTGTAGAATTCCATGGTCTTGCCTAACTGATCCTTGAACATCATGTTGATCAATATTTGAAAAGTTTCCCCTGCATTTCTTAGTCCGAATGGCATAGCAACATAACAGTATATGCCGGTAAGAGTCATGGATGATAAATCTTCTTGACCGGCTGGTTCCATCTGAATTTGTTGAAATCCAGAGGAAGAATCCATAAAGGTAACCATCTCATGTCCTACCGTTGCATCCACCATGGAGTCTATATGTGGTAACGGGAAAGGATCCTTGGGGCATGCCTTATTTAAATCAGTGAAATTGACACACACCCTCCACTTTCCATTCTTTTTTGAAACAACAACCACATTAGCCAACCATCAAGGGTATTTAACCTCTCTGATCATACCGGCCTTAAAAATTTCTCTACTTCTTCTATTATGATCGCATTCCTCTCAGGAGAGAATTTCCTTCGCTTCTGATGGACGGGTTTAATGGAATTATCAAGGCCTAACTTATGAGTAATTACCTTCTTCAAAATACCTGTCATGTCTGAATGTTTGAAGGAAAATGTGGATTTTCGTCGCTTTAGGAAGGATATTATATCCTCCTCGATCTCAATAGGGATACTCGATCCTAGGAAAATTTTCACGTCTGGATCCTCGGGTTCAAAGGATACTTATTTGATATCTCACTCCCGATCTTTCAGAACGTTTCTAGGATGCTGTTGTGGTTTCTATGTTATCGTCTGTTTAGCTGTTGGCTTCATGGATGAAGAATAATAATTCTTGGCATCCACTTGGTAACCATCTATCCTTACTACTCCCCAAGGAGTTGGTATCTTGATACACAAATGGTAAGTAGAGGCTACAGCCTTCATTCCGTGTAGCCATGGCCTGCCAAGAATAACATTGCAACAAGATAGATTGTCAATAACACAAATTTTTGATAAGAGTTTAACCCTTCAATGTATATTGGGAGTTTGCTGTCCCCCATTGTTTTCTTGGTTTTGCCATTGAAACCAACTAGCACTGATGTCCTTGGGATGTTCTCTGAGTCTGGGGTATTCATTTTCTGGAGTACATCATGTTGGATGATGTTGACCGAGCTTCCACCATCGACTAGGATCCTGCGTACATAATGGTTAGCGATAAATAAATTTACAATCAAACCATCGTGGTGTGGATCCTAGATGCTTGTGTTATCTTCTTCATCAAAGAAGATTCTTTTGTCAGTCATCAAAGTGGTGGATATGACCATTCGTTCCCCGTTCTCCAACTTGGTCTCTTTGGCATGTCTCTTGGCCGAGGAGAACGAAGTACCACATATATCTGAGCCGCCGGAGATGAAGTTTATCACTTGTGCATCTGGTGAAGGAGGAGTTTCTTTTTTTGGGACATCTTCAGGATCCAGGATCCTTGACTTTTTTCTCCCCAAGAGCTCCTTGAAATGGCCCTTACTTAGAAGGTACCCAATTTCCCTCCTTAAGCCAATACAATCATCAGTCTGATGGCTGGAATCCTCATTGAATGCACACCATTTGGATTTGTCTTTGAAAGATGTTGTTTTCTCGTTTTTTCGAGGCTACCTAGCTTTCTCTCTAAGATTCTTCATGGCACAAATTAAACCATGAGTATCCACAGAGAAGCAATATTCGGAAATACTTGGGTAATCTTCATTATCATCATATCCTTCTTCGACTGCTTGGACAATTTGATTGTTGAATTTGGAGTAAGGCTTCAGATTTTTGTTCCTGAATGAGGATCCTTGTTTCTTGTCAGGAGATTCTTGCTTCGTTTGAGCCCCTAACCGTTCTTGGATCCTCTTGTCATCCTCTAGCCGTATAAATCTGAGTTCCCTGTTCCTGACTTCATCTAAAGTCATGCAATGAGTCATCACAAGATCGTCATAAAACGGGGAGCCCCTATTTAGCCCCATCTTGAAAGCTTCCAAAGCCGTAGCCATATTAATATTAGGGATTTCTAGGGCCTCCCAGCCAAACCTCGTAACAAAATCCCTAAGGGCTTTATCATTAGGTTGGATAACTCTATATAAGTCACTAGTTAACTTTTCAAATTTCCTACTGCAAGAAAATTGGTTGTTGAACAAGTTAACTAATTGTGAAAAAGAAGTAACAGAAAAGGGAGGAAGACTTAGCAGCCATTTGAGTGCAGATCTTGTTAGTGTGGATCCGAAACCCTTGCATAGACAAGCTTCCTTGAGTCTCATGAATTGGGTTGATATCCATCCTCACACTATATTGAGCCATATGCTCTTCCGGATCAGTTGTTCCATCATACACTTTCATGTTGAGGGTCTGAAATCGTTTTGGGATTTCAACATCACAAATAGGTGGAGAAAATCTGGATAACTTGTGGCTCCCTTCTGGTATTTAGGGATCGATCGGACCATCCCTGGTACGCTGGATATCATATCCTTAAGCTTCTGTAGTTCCTTAGCCATAGCCGTGTTGATACATGCATCCTGCATGGAACCAAGATTAGTATCTAAGGATATAGGATTATATGCGTTACCTCTCTGTAGTGTGAATGTTGGTATCCCAGAGGAATAACTGAGGTATAAGCGTCTGCTCTGGGAGTTGGTCCACCAGAAGCAATGGTTTGCATGGGGATAATATCTCCTTCATGGACCTCTGAAGACCTTTGATGTTGAATTCCTGAGGATCCTTGATTCTGGAAGAAGTATCCCTGAGGGTGGAAGTTGTAGGATCCTTGGTGACACAATCCAGAGGATCCTAGCTGAAGGATTGATAATCGTTGCTGGGGGAGAGAAGATCCTTGAGCTTACAGACCCATGAACCCTGGATTAAGGATAGATGATCCTTGTTGGAGAACCAAGGATCCTTGAACTTGCTGACCCATGGACCCCTAGTGAAGGATAGATAATCCTTGCTGGAAAACTGAGGATCCTTGAGCTTGCTTACTCATGGATTCCGGTTGTAAGGCCCCGTTACTGGTGCCTCACTTTTGACGTTCGATTTACTCATAAACACAGTTCTATTATCAGAGTTAATTAAAACTTTACGCGGAATATAAAACTTCAACCATAATATATTACACAACTTTCCAATATTGTCTTAACAAACATTCATAGTTGTTTAAACATAAAACATAGTCTTAAAACACCATAACATTTCCTTGTGATGCTAGTATCTTCAATTCTATGCCATGTGTCTTCATCAAGCGAACTGCCTCAATCTACTCACCTGCGTGCATACTAAAAGTCAGCTATGCTGAGTGAGTTCTAGTTAATCATATCACTTACTTTACATACACATATACGTGCCCGAAGGTACGTATTACATACATAACATGTGCATAATCCTTCCGTATATATTCATAACTAACCTTACATTATAAAGAGCATTTCGCCCTACATACCTAGGATATTATTACGGTCCAGTACCCTCCATCCTCAGATATTATTAGGGTCCGGTACCCTCCATCCTCGGATATTATTAGGGTCCGGTATCTTCCATCCTCGGATATTATTAGGGTCCGGTCTCCCTTTCTTCCTACTATCATGCCATACCTTTCTCTATACGAAATTGTAAGTCTCATTCGTACATACATCATTCATTCATCATATACAACACGCATATCATCAAACCATCACCCGGCAGTACATGCAATGTCCGAAGATCGTTCACGCACCGACAAGCCTTTCATTCACATTTAAGATTTACATAAGTAACATACAAATCATACATGGCATACACTTACCATTTAGGGTAAGTGTATTAACCATCACATCGAGTATGCACACAACCCCAAAAACATAACAAGGAATGGGGCTAGACACTCACCTGAACTCAGTTACATTCACCATCTATGGTTATTCCTTTCATGAGCTGTGCACGACTAACTGTATAACAATTACACATATCAATTTAACTATCACTACCCATATCGTATTTCTAGTTTAATTATTACCTATAACGAACGGGGTCCGGGGGCAGCTCCCCTGGCAGCGGGGTTCTAGGGGCGGAAGCCCCTAGCGGGGTGGGGCAGAGCCCATGGCTGGGGTTAAGCTGCCATGTCAGCTTGGAAAAATTTTATTCCATTAACTGTCTTAACACATTTTCCATTAGAATTTTAAGTTATTATTTATTTAGCTAACTTAAAAAGTTCAAGGGCTTCTTTGTTATTAAATCATTCTTTTCTAAGTCCAGGTACCATTCAGTCATTCTATCAAACTTCTAGTTTGTTACCCAGTTCTTAACGAACTAGGGTTTCATTCGTTACTTCGGTCTTTCATAACGAATTGGCTTATTCATTACTTCAAAAAGAATTAACCTTCAAGATGAACTGAACCTTATAACGAACTGGTTCTTATAACAGATGACCCTTTTATAACGAACTGGTCATCATAACGAATTAAACCTTAACGAATGGGAATAACAAATTGGGGTTAATTCGTTTTCTTTTCCTTAACGAATTTGGATACGAACTAGGGCTAGTTCGACAATCTTTCTTTAACGAATTAGCATACGAATTAGGCTAGTTCGTTAAACTTCCGTTAACGAATTATGGTTAGGTCATTGAATGTCAGAACATTCTCTGACATCCCTCTTAACCTCGTACCCACTTTCCGACGCCGTCGTCGCCAGAAAACCGCAATTTCACTGGAAAAACAAGATCTCACTCGTTTTCCACCGTTTTTCATCCCGTTTGATCCAGATCTGAGCTAGGCTAACCCCTAAGCTCATCTTTTGTTCGGTTTATACCAGATTCCACCCGGATCTTATGACTTTAACTGTTTAAGGTGTCGGCTCGTCAATTCGCGACTAGATCTAGCGGGTTTGAGTACCAAAAATATCGTACTATCATTACCTCGGTTGATGCTCGGGTGTCTTGGTGATTTCAGGTAGAGAGAGAAAGTAGGATGAGAGAGAGCTAAGTGTGTGTTTTTGATGGTGTATGGAATGGATGAGAATGAATGGATTATGGAGTAATTTATTGTTTATATATGATGGGTCATGGGCTTAAGCTCATGGTCTTTATCTCTTTCCTTTTTAATCCAAGTCCATAACTCACATCTATTTACCCAACACAAGCCCAACTCATAATAACCCATATTTTATTTATTAACCAAAATGAGAAAAATGGGATGTTACATCGGTTGAAGGATAGATGATCCTTTCGTATGTTGAGCCAAGGATCCTGGAGTGGTAAAATCCAGCATCCTAGGCATTAGAGAAGTCTGATCCTCTACTGGCCTCTTGGTCCTCTTGAGATCTTCTATCTCCCGAAGGATCCTCTGGTTAGTCTTGCTTTGCTGCTCCACGTATGCTTTAACCTGCGAAAACATAGTTGAACATCATTGTTAGAATTAGCCATCGAAGTGGCATAAGTGGTTTTCGAGCTCTGGAAGACTGGTAGTTGCGCCTTGTTTCCAACAGCAGTAGTCCTTGGTGCTCCCGCGATTGGAGGAGGCATTGGAAGTGAAGCTCTTGGTGGAAGTAAAACTGATGAAGGCATGGTGGATGAAGCAGATGATTGTTGAGAGACCATTGATGGTGGTATTGATTGAAAAAGTTGAATATTGAAGTATTTTCTGGATTATTGCATCAATTTCCCCACGGTGGGCGCCAAATTGTTTTGGTCAAAAATCTAACAAGGATAATGTAGCCAAATTCGTTTGGTGAGGTTTAGTACTATGAAGATAATATCGATTATGTAAATATTACAAACACAAACACGAGGATTTGTTACGAGGAAAAGCCCTTTATCTTGTTCGGATCGCCGGCACAAAAACCCCGGGTGACGACAACTGTCTATCACCACTTTATTAATGTAAAAATTGGGTTACAAAGGTGGAGTATATGATCAAAGGTTACAATGAAACTAAGTGTATGTTATCTGCTTTGAGTGTTCTTGACAGAGTGTTCATGAATGTAAGCAATAAGTGAATGAATGTGTACGTGACCTAATTTGATCATAACTCAATATAAAACCAAAATAACAACTAACAATCCGCCACTATCCTACTAACTCCTTCAACACCTTTTGACCATGTGCTAGAAGAGTCCAGAAGCGAGATATAAGGTAGACTTGGTCCTTCAGCTGTTGTACCTATCAAATTTTAATCTACACATGAGAAACAATCATTAGTAATACCAATTACTGAGGATCCTTGATCCTAACAGGATCAGGAACACATGCTAAGGATAACTGATACAGACATATGTCAGGATAACGTATCCACAGTGTCAAATTTCCTTGCCCTAACACACACACACACACATATATATATATGTAAGGTTATGAATGTATGATTACCTAGAACTCACTCAGCGTAGCTGACTTTTAGTGTGCACGCAGGTGAGTAGTATGAGGCAGCTGGCTTGAGGAGGGCACATGGAAAGTGAATAAAGAAGCTAGAATCCGAATAATTATGATGAGTTTATTAACATTGTTTAAGTTGAAAGACAACATATGTTTATTTAAGACAAGTTTTTTTAATATTATGAAATGTTATTGAAAGTTTTTATATTCCGCATAAGTTTTATTTAACTTTGATATTTATAACTGTGTTTATGAGTAAATCCAACGTCCAAAGTGAGGCACCAGGAATGGGGCCTTACATGATATCAAACATATATATATATATATATATATATATATATATATATATATATATATATATATATATATATAGGATAAGGATCCTGAGAGAACCATTTAAAAATTGAGAAGTTTGAGAACCATTTTGGACCACTAAAAAAACCACTGAAAAAATATTTTAAAAAAATCATAAAACAAAAAGAACCAAAATTTTAAAAATGTAAAAAAACTAAAATTCATATATTTCATTCCGGTTTCAAAAAATAAAATAAAAATAATAATAAAAAAAACTTCGCATTATACACATATGTATAATTTCATTTAATCTATAGTTACGTAATGTACACACATGTACATTATCATTTACATTAAATTGTAAAAATGTGTATAAAAAAGCATGTATAAAATTAACAAAATAAGTATTATACATATGTGTATAATTTTGTTAAACCGATAGTTTTTTTTCAATTTCTTTTATTTTTTTAATAAAACGGGATGAAAAATAATTTTTTTTTGTTTTTTACATTTTGTATTTTTGAGTTTTTTTTGTTTTATAAATTTTTTTAATTTTTGTTAAGAAAAGAGTGTTTTTTGTGGTCTAAATGGTTCTCAAAGTTCTGAATTTTAAAATAATTCTCACATGATCATAATTCTATATACGGGAAAAATGAATAAGGTGTTGTAAGCTATGTAATCTAACACAAAACCAATCGAAACTACGTCGTTTTTATTAAACGTCCTCATCTATTTTAAATTATTGCAAGCCACTGATGTACGAATAAGATCTAAAAAGGCTAAAACTATTGAGAGAACGTCATAGAGACCAAGATCTAGCTGCTAATATGATACATCAAGACGAAATCGATACTTTAAATATAATAATTTATTGATAAATATGGAGTAAATACATATATGGTGGAGATAAGTTATGGAGAGAATAACTTAAACTATGTACAAGTTCTCTACTAAATTATGAGCATGAGCTCCCTATTTATAGGCTATTTTACAAGATACATTAAATACATATACTAGACAACCTATAAGTTATTCAATCGCTACGGACACTGAAAACGTGCACTAACAACTTTAATTTTTGTTCTTTGGTGGAATTTAGGGAGACGATGCAATTAAACGTTATTCAAAAGTTTAGTAAATTAATATTTTTACAAGAATGGAAAGGAATTTAAATTAGTGAGGGGGTTTTAATCAAAACTATATAGTTTTGATTGGTTTTGCGTATAAGGATACACGGCTAACAACATTGTATTCACTTTCCCTTATATCTATCTATATATATATATATATAGGAGATGGTTCATGAGAGAAATCAAATTATTGCGAGAAGTTATTTATAGCGCTAGATTAAGAGTGATCAATGGCCTACATCTCTTGTAGAATATTTGTTAATAATGAGTCAATGATTTAATATAAATATAACCAGAAAGGGTAGTGTAGTAAATTCATTTTTGAAGGAATCTTTTAAATTGGCGCTACATTATAATTCCATACATCACGCTTATTCATTTCCCAAATTCTTCCCAAAATTAACTACTCCCAAGTTCAGCAACTAAATCTCCTTAATATATTATCGATTGATTAAATCCTCCGTTAGTTGAACAACCCAATTCATATGCAATCTATAAAAGGGGGTTTCTTTGTTCTAACAATATGCTAGGGTTTTCTATTATGAAGTGTTGCGAATAATCTTCTTAACGACACTCGGTGAAGGATTCTACAGCTGTGAAGGTTAGATTGAGTTTGTAAATCATATTTTTCCAATTATGTTTTCCGATTAGGAAATCATCAATATTTGTTAATGTTAACATATTCAGTGGTTAACTATAGGTCGAAGTTTAACAAATTAGATATTGTATCCTAACATTTTTGAACGATTTTGTGAGTGAATCGATGAAGGAAAAGTTTGCGTTTTGTTGTTTTCAAGTCACACAAATCGCAGAATTCTCCTTTCCATTCTTAACAAAAAAAACCGTGTCCAAGTTTTTTTGGTTCTTTTAATTTTTGAATGAATCCTTTTATTGTTTTGGTGTTTTTTCAATTTTTGTTTTTTTAAGCGCTGATGTTGACAATTGTTGTTGTTGATGCATGTGTAGGTAAAACAAAAATGAAGGGTAAACTCGTATTGAAAACAAGTATCCCAAATGTGAATTTATTTGTTTAGAAGGTTTGACATTCAAGATGTAATCGTTTAATATTTTGGTTGAGTGCATCAAAAAGTAGTGAGCGAATAGCTATGAAAACATCTTTTTCGAAGTTTACGAATGTTGCTGAGGATCCTGTTGATGTTGAGAAGATCCCCATATATAGGTATTTGCTAGATATTGTATTCTAAAATGTTTATGATGAATAGCAACACACTGTGTGGTTTTTGTTGGTTACATACATCCTATGGTAATTAGGTGTAGGCTGGGTTGAGATATGATAGATACTAACAACATTTTAAGATGTTTCTGATGAGCTATATGTAATGTGTGCTATGTGCTATACGTAGGTTAGTGTAGGTAGTAGTTTGTGTAAGCTGATTAACAAGATAATGGGGTTCAGTATGTGTAGGAAGATTAAAGTCATACTATGTGTATGTATTGAAAGATTAAAGTCAAACTTGGTTGATGTAATGATTATGTATTCTACGAAATGGTGTGGTCCATATTTGGTGTGGGATCGTTTGTTAGATTAATAAAGGGTATGTATGTTTATGTAGGTATTTATTAAATGACATTTATGTTGATAGATCTGTTTTTGTGTTTAAAATGATACAAGTAAGCTGAATATGTACGTTATTTAACAAAGTGTAGATTTTCGTTATCCGGATTTGTCACAATGTAGGTGAAATGTGGAAATATTGTGTTAAAGAGTAGTCGGTTTTTATTTTAACAACTGATAAGCAATTGTAGGGGGTCAAGGTGATGCAGCCAATGTAACTAAAAATGATTCGAGTAGCAAATGTGAATAAAAGAGAGGCCGAGGTAAGGTTTTTAGAGTATAATATGTTTAATCATCCTAAATATAATGTAATTAAACCTTTTGTTTAATTTTGCGATATTATTTACTACGTAGGTGGGAGTGTAACTGAACAAGCTGGACATGTGATAGTCAATAAAGGTATGAAATCGTGTTAAAATAGTTTATATTAATCATGGTATATTGTCTGGATGTATTTATGTTAAAAGTTCTATAGTAGGTATGTTTATGTTGGATTGCGATGATAGATATTTACAATATTTTTATATGTTTCTGATGAGTGATATGTAATGTGTGCAATGTGCTATGTTTAGGTTACTGTAGTTAGTTTGTGTAGGCTGCTAGGCAAGATAATGGTGTGTCTATATGCTATGACACATTACCTTTATATTAATATTTGTATTTGTTTAAGTATGTGTAGGAATATTAAAGTCATACTACGTGTATGTATTGTAAGTGTATGTAAGGACGTATTAACTGATGTTTGTGTTGATTTATTTGTTTTTGTGGCTAAAATGATAGGAGTAAGCTGAATTCATAGTTATTTACTAAAGTATAGATCCTAGTTATACTGATTTGTCACAATGTATGACATATGGAAATATTGTGTCAAAGAGTAGTCAGTTTTTATTTTAACAATTGATACTTTTCATGAACACTAAATTCCGTGAGATAATCTTAGGTTGGTTTTTAATATATATATATATATATATATATATATAATTATTGAATATACATTAAAATTATAACGAGACATGTTGTTTTACATGTAAAATGTTAATGAGATTTGTTTTTTATGTGTAAAATGTTAATAAAATGTTTCATTTTACATGTAAAACATTATTTTTATGTGTAAAATCTTAAAAAAACTGTTATTTTAAATGTAAAACGTTAATGAGATTTGATATTTTACATGTAAAATGATAATGAAAAGTGTTATTTTTCATATAAAATATTAGTTTCTACATGTAAAACCGTAAAAAAATGTTGTTTCATATGTAAAATTTAATTAGATTTGTTACTTCACATGTAAAATGTTAAAAAAAGTGTTATTTTATAAAGTGTTAATTTAAAGTGTTACTTTACATGTAAAATATTAACTTTTACATGTCAAATCTTAAATAACAGTTGTTTTACATGTAATATGTTAATGAGATTTGTTTTTTTTACGTGTTAAATATTAATGAAAATTGTTGTTTTACATGTAAAATCTTAAAGAAATTTTGTTTTATATGTAAAACCTTAATGAAAATTGTTATTTTGCTCCTTTGCCCCACAAGCTAAAAACCCATAAAAGCTAAAATAAACCGAACGCTAAACCGATATTTTTATTTTATTTATTTATTTATTTTGGAACGGTGGATGCTAGATAGACATTTTGGTTGTTTTACTTTTTTATATTTTTCAATTTTTTTTATCTTATAATTTTTTTTCGAAGGCTAAACTGAGACTTTATTTTTTATTTTTTTTATTTTTTATATTTTTTTAGAACAGGGGATGCTAGATAAACATTTTGGTTTTTTACTTTTTTATTTTTTTATTTTCTTGCATGATTTGTTTAATTATTTTTCGAAGGCTAAAACAAGATTTTTTAAAAAAACGGGGGATTCCAGATAAACAATATAGTTTTCTTTTATTTTTTTTTTACTTTTTTTATAATTATTTTAATAATTTTTTTGATTATTTTTTGGAGGTATTTTTTTCCTTACAAAAATTGATGTAATGAAGGTGATTGAGGATGTGTCATAAGAATGTGAGGAAATGATTTAAGAGTTTGGAAGAGTGTTTCCTAGTTCCCCACTTTTTTGAAGTTCCCTTTTTAACTTAACTAACTAACTATATACATATATATATATATATATGAACAAGACCTTTAAAAGCTCTCTGGTTGCTCCCTACATTCTTTCAAGTCACCAGATTGCATTACTTGTAAACAGAGGCTTCTAATGTGTTTGACCCGAATTCACGGGTATGGGTCTCACCAAACACATATAATCCTTAAACGGGTTATAACATATCATTAAATTAAAATTTAATCTCACCAAATATTTGATATTAAAATCCTATAAAATAGGGATATACTAAAATAATATCTTATTTATTTAAATATATATATATATATATATATATATATATATATATATATATATTATTTATTATTAAAAAACATATTTATAGTAAAAAAAAAATAAGCGGGTCATGGGTCTCACCAAAACCAAATAGCTTTTAAACCGGGTTATAACATCTCATTTAGTTGTGAAACATTTTCATAATCAAATATTAAGTATATTATTAATTTCGGTACAATAAAAAAAATTAAAAATCCAAAAAATTTATATATATTATAAACGAATAATGTAAAACAATATATAGAGAATTAGGATCATGTGAGAACTATTTTGAAATTGAGAACTTGAGAACCATTTTAGAACAAAAAAAACACTCTTCTTAATAAAAAATAAAAATATATATATAAAACAAAAAATAACTCGAAAATAAAAAAATAAAAAAACCAAAATATTATATTTTTCATCCCTTACAAAAAAATAAAAAAAATTAAAAAAATATCGTTTTAACAAAATTATACACATATTTATAATACTTATTTTTTAAATTTTATACACGTTTTTTATACACATATGTACAATTCAAGATAAATGATAATGTACATATGTGAACATTACGTAACTTGAGATTAAATGAAATTATACACATGTGTGTAATACGGAGTTTTTTTTATGAAACCGGAATGAAATATAAAAATTTTGGTTTTTTTACATTTTTAAATTTTTGTTTACTTTCGTTTTATGATTTTTTTAAATATTTTTTAGAGGTTTTTTTTTGTGGCTCAAAATGGTTCTCAAAGTTCTCAATTTACAAAGGGTTCTCATAGGATCCTTACCCTATATATATATATATATAGGATGACAATTTAAGAATATGGTAAGGATCCTAAGAGAACAATTTGAAAATTGAGAACCTTAAAAACCATTTTTTACCACTAAAAAAATTATTTTAAAAAAATCATAAAACAAAAAAAAACCAAAATTTTAAAAAGCTAAAAAGAACCAAAATTCTTATATTATATTCCGGTTTCAATAAAAATAAATATAAAAAAAACATCGTATTATACACATATGTATAATTTCATTTAATCTTTAGTTACGTAATGTACATTCATGTACATTATCATTTACCTTGAATTGTACGTAATTTTGATTGGTTTTGCGCAGAAGGTCACACGGCTAACAACATTGTATTAACTTTCCCCTATATATATATATATATACATATATATAGGGGATGGTTCATGAGAGAAATCAAGTTATTGCGATAAGTTATTTATATCCCTAGTTTAAGAGTGATCAATGGCCTACATCTCTTGTGGCATATTTGTTAATAATGAGTCAATAATATAAACATAACCAGAAAGGGTAGTGTAGTAAATTCGTTTTTGAAGGTATCGTTTAAATTGGCGATACATTATAATTCCAAACATCACACTTATGCATTTCCCAATTTCTTCCCAAAATTAACTACTCCCAAGTTTAGCAACAGAATCTCCTTAATATATTATCGATTGATTAAATCCTCCGTTAGTTGAACAACCCAATTCATATGCAATCTATAAAAGGGTGTCTTTGTTTAAACAATATGATAGGGTTTTCTATTATGAAGTGTTACGGATGATCTTCTTATCATCAATCGGTGAAGGATTCTACAGCTATGAAGGTTAGATTGAGTTTTTAAATCATATTTTTCCTATTATGTTTTCCGATTAATGTAGGTAATCATCAATATTTGTTAATGTTAACATATTCAGTGGTTAACTATAGGTCGATGTTTAACAAATTAGATATTGTATCCTAACATATTTGAACAATTTTGTGAGTGAAACGATGAAGGAAAAGTTTGCATTTTGTTGTTTTCAAGTCACACAAATCGCAGAATTCGTAGTTTGCAGGAACACTGTGTCTAAGTTTTTTGGGTTCTTTTAATTTTTGAATGAATCCTTTTGTTGCTTTGATGTTTTTCAATATTTGCTTTTTTTAAACGCTAATGTTGATAATTGTTGTTGTTGATGCATGTGTAGGTAAAATAAAAATGAAGGGTAAACTCACATTGAAAAAAGGTATCCCAAATTTGATTTTATTTGTTCAGAAGGTTTGACATTCAAGATGTAATCATATAATATTTTGGTTGAGTGCATCAAAAGTGAGCGAATATATTTGAAAACATCTTTTTCGAAGTTTATAAATGTTGTTGAGGATCCTGTTGATGTTGATGTGGATTTGAATTCATTAGAAGATTCCCCACATATATGTATTTGCTAGATATTGTATCCTAAAATGTTTATGATGAATAGCAGCACACAATGTGGTTTTTGTCGGTTATATACATCCTATGGTAATTAGGTGTAGGCTGGGTTGAGATATTGTAAGGCCCCGATCCCGGTGTCCTAGATTAGCGTCGGATTTACACATATTCACAGTTCTACAAATCAGAGTTAATTAAAACTTTTTCGGAATATAAAACTTTCAATAAACATTTCATATCAATGCAATAACTTGTCTAAACAAACATCTTTTTCTTTCATAAATAAACATCATTCATAAATATTTCATAAATCTTCGGTTGCTAGCTTCTTATTCACTTGTCATGTACCCTCCTTAAGCTAGTTGCCTCATCCTACTCACCTGCGTGCATACTAAATGTCAGCTACGCTGAGTGAGTTCTAGTCAATATAGGCAACATACCTTTCATTCACATACATACGTAATTACATATCCGAAGATACATAACTTCATCCTTACATACATACATGAATACATACATACATACATACATACATTCTTTCATTCAGTCATATATGTTTTAAATACATTGCCGATATTATTAGGGTCGGTTCCCTACATTCGCCTATATTATTAAGGTCCGTTCCCTACATTCGCCGATATTATTAGGGTCGGTTCCCTACATACCGGTATTATTAGGGTCAGTTCCCTACATATGCTGATATTATTAGGGTCGGTTACCTTTCTAACCATACATTCCTTTCGTACTATAACCATACATGTCTTCGTTAAATAAACATACTTTCATACATACTCATTTCATTTCGTACTTTCATACATACATATTTCATACTAGGCATACTGCATATTACTTTCCTTGTCGATACGTGCAATATCTGAAGATCGTGCATGCACCGACAAGAATTCATTCATAACATTCATACATACTATCACATCATTCATTATAGCATACACTTACCATTTATGGTAACTGTATTAACGTTCACATTTAGTATGCACACAGCCCCAAAAACATAACAGGGAAGTGTGGATAGAAACTCACCTGAATCATATTACGTTCGCCGTTAATGGTTATTCCCTTCTTTAACTGAGCTCGGATAACTATACATTGATTACGTGTATCAGTACTTGCCATAATCACATTATTTAGGTTTAAGCAAAAATGGCTAAGTTTGGTCTATTATAATTGAGTGTCCTCATTCCATTAGATTACATTGGTATTCATATACACATTGTATTCGAATACACTTTGTATTCTAATCCCCTTTGTATTCGAACACAATTGGTATTCGAATGCACTTAGTATTCGATAAGAAAACACTTTTGTAACCTTTCTGTCTCCCTTTCTGATCTGTATTCAAATAGATTTGTATATGTAACCTTGTATTCGAATGAACGTGCACTCGAATAGAACTTGTATTAGCATACAACTTATCACTTGTATTCGAATGAACCAACTTGTAATCGGATGATTAAGGATTCGAATAGGCATAACGTTAGAATACAGTTCGTATTCTTCTAGGCATGTGTTAGAATACAATTTGTATTCTAATGGACAAGTGTTCGAATAGGCTTATAACTTGTACTCAAATGGAACCTGCATGCGAATAGGATTGTATTCTAACGTGATTGTATTCGAACATGCCTTGTATATGAATAAAACTGACTTCAAGGGAAGTTTATTCGAACAAGTCTTTTATTCGAATACCCCCTTGTATTCGAATGACATGGTATTCGAATAGAATGCCTTGTATTCTAATGGTCCACCTTATTATAACACCATTGTATTCGAAATCCCTTACATTCTAATACAAAGGTATGATAAGAACTTGTATCCCATCTTTTCTGTCTGTCTGTCTTTCTTTCTTTCTATTCGAACTTGTATTCGAATACACCTACTGTGGCCTTGCATTCGAATAGAAAACTTGTATACACCCACTGTTAGGTATTATTACCCTTTTATTTTCATTTTCTCATCATATTCCAACATTCATCCACGTAGTTTAGTGTTATATAACCTCCTAAACGATTTTCATTACCCTTGGACCAACATCTATCTTTCTTAACAATAAAGTTTAGACCTTTATCATTTTCAAACCCGTTTTAACTAAGTAAATACGTATATACCCGTAATTTTATTTAGTCCACTTTTAACATCAAGTTTACATTTTTATGGTATTTGTAAGACCCCGTTACCGGTAGCCCTACTTTGGGGTTGGATTTACTCATAAACACAGTTCTACAAATCAGAGTTAATTAAAACTTTACGCAGAATATAAAACTTCAACCATAATATCTTTCATAACCTCCAAATCTTATCTTATAAAACATTCATAGTCATTTCAAACAAAACATAGTCTTTCAAGCATCACAACATTTCTTCGAGATGCCAGTATCTTCGATTCCATGCCATGTGTCTTCAATCACGCGAGCTGCCTCAACCTACTTGCTTGCGTGCATACTAAAAGTCAGCTACGCTTAGTGAGTTCTAGTTAATCACATAACTTACTTTACATACACAAATACCTGTCCATCAATCTTTCATACACATACATAACTAACCTTACGTTATAAAGAGCATTCGCCCTACATACCTCGGATATTATTAGGGTCCGGTACCCTCCATCCTCGGATATTATTAAAAATCCGGTCACCCATCATCCTCGGATTTATTAGGGTCCGGTACCCTCCATCCTCGGATATTATTAGGGTCCAGTCACCCTCCATCCTCGGATATTATTAGGGTCCGGTACCCTTTCTTCCATACCTCCTTAACATACTTTCTATATACATAATTGTAAGTTTCGCACATACATACATCATTCATTCTTCATCTTACAACATACATATAACATCAACCATTTCCTGGCAGTACATGCATTTCCGAAGATCGTTCATGTACTAGTAAGAAACCATTCATACATTTCACATGATACATAAATGGAATACACTTATCACTCAGGATAAGTGTATTAACTAATCACATCGAGTATGCACACAGCCCCGAAATCATAACAAGGAATGGGGCTAGAAACTCACCTGAAGTCGGTTACGTTCACCGTTTATAGTTATTCCTTTCTTGAGCTGTGCACGACTAACTGTTTAACAATTACACGTATCACGTTTCTATTTTAATTAGTACCCTCAACGAACGGGGGTCCGTGGGTAGCGCCCCTGGCAGCGGGCTCTAGGGGAGGCAGCCCCTAGCAGGGTCCAAGGGGTAGAGCCCCTGGCTGGGGTCGAGCTGCCAGGTCAGCTTGGAAAAATTTTATTTCCATTAACTGTCTTAACACATTTTCCATTAGAATTTGAGTCATCATTAAATTTGCTAACTTAAAAGTTCAAGGGCTTCTTTGTAATAAAACCATTCTTTTATAAGTTCAGGGACCATTCTGTCATTTCATAAAACTTCTAGTTTGTTACTTTGGTCTTAGCGAATTGGGTTATCATAATGAACTGGTCCTGTAACGAATTGGACCCTCAAACGAATGGGTCCTCTGACGAATCATCCCATATAACGAACCAGTCCACGTAGCGAATTGGACCTTCTAATTCGTTACCTCTTTTAACGAATGGTCAAAGCGAATTGGAAGTTAGTTCGTTATCTTATCCTTAACGAATTTGAACACGAACCAAGGCTAGTTAGCTAAGCTTTCATTAGCGAATTCACTTGACCAATCACCCCCAGTTCGTTAACTCTCCTTTAGCGAATTAGGGTTAGGGTTTGTCACAGAATGTCAGAAACATTCTCTGACATCCTTAAATTACCCAGCCGCCTTTCCGGCGCCGTCTTTCCGGCACCGCCGTGCCGGAAAACCGTGCGGTGGCCGGAAAAACGTGTTTCAGCACCGTTTTCACCGTTTTTCGTCCCGTTTGATCCAGATCTGAGCTAGGGTGATCCCTAAGCTCATCTTAGGTTCGGTTTATACCCGATTCCATCCGGATCTCATGACTTAAACGGTTTAACGGTGTCGGCTTGTCGTTTCGCGATTATATCTAACGGGTTTAAGCTCATACAACATCATACTATTATTACCTCGGGTCGGGATCAATTCCACTTTCTTGTTACGTCTAGATAAGGAGAGAACTAGAGAGAGATCTTAAGTGTGTGTTTTGGTGGTGTATGGAATAAGTGTGAAATGAATGATTAATGGGTATTAATGGTTTATATAATTATGGATCTTGGGCTTAAGCCCATGGTCCTTCCTTCTTTCTTTCATAACCCAAGTCCATAACCCATATCCATTTAACCCAACACTAGCCCAACTCGTATTCTATTTATCTAAACCGATAACGACCCACTATAAATAGACAAAATTTATTTTATTATTATAACCAAAAGTAGGGCGTTACAAGTCTTCCCTCCTTAAAGAGGTTTCGTCCCCGAAACCTAACTATTACATAAAAAATTTGGGTAAAACTTGCGCATCTCCTCCTTAACTTCCCAAGTAGCATCTGAACCCTTGCGGTGCTTCCATATCACTTTTACTAATGGAATAACTTTACGACGAAGCTGCTTTTCCTTGCGGTCGATTATCTCGATTGGTTGTTCAATATAGTTCAACTGTTCATCAACCTCAATGTCCATTAAAGGCACGTGCGACGTGTCATCAGCAAGACACTTTCTCAGGTGAGTGACATGGAAGGTTGAATGAATTCCTTCTAATTACTTGGGCAAATCCAGCTTATAAGCCACTTCACCCACACGATCTATAATCTTAAACGGTCCAATGTACCTCGGACTCAACTTTCCCCTCTTCCTGAAGCGAATGATTCCTTTCCAAGGCGAGACCTTGAGCATCACATTGTCACCAACATTAAACTCAATCGGTCGTCGCCGCTTACCAGAATAAGACTTTTGTCTGTCTCGGGCAGCCTTCATTCTTGCTTTAATCTGATCGAACTTTGAAGAAGTTTCTTGCACAACTTCTAGGCTTCCCATCTCTTTCTGACCAATCTCCCCCCAACACACCGGGGTTCTACATCGTCTACCGTAAAGCATCGCAAACGGTGGCATACCAATACTTGAATGGTAGCTGTTGTTATAGGATAACTCTGCTAGATGCAGATGATCATCCCAACTTCCTCCAAAGTCTAAAACACAAGCACGTAGCATATCCTCAAGGGTTTGGATCGTCCTTTCAGACTGTCCATTGGTTTGAGGATGATATGCCGTACTGATGTTCAATCTCGTTCCCATAGCTTCATGGAACTTCTTCCAAAATCTCGAAGTGAATCGAGTATCTCTATCAGACATGATCGATAAAGGCACTCCACGCTTGGCCACAACTTCTGTTATGAACAAATTTGCTAATGTTTCTGATGAGATGGGCTCTCGTATGGGCAGAAAGTGAGCGCTTTTGGTCAAACGGTCCACTATCACCCAGATGGTATCATGATGCTTAGCTGTACGAGGTAGCTTAGTTATGAAATCCATGGTGATGTGTTCCCATTTTCATTCTGGTATCTCTAGAGGCTGCATCTTTCCATAAGGTTTCTGGTGTTCTGCTTTGACTTGCAAGCAAGTTAGGCATTTACTGACATAATCTACTACATCATTCTTCATGCCTGGCCACCAGTAATCTCTTTTCAAATCTTGGTACATCTTCGTAGTTCCTGGATGAATCGAATATCTTGACTTATGTGCTTCATCTAAGATTCGACCTCTGAGATCCCCATGGCGTGGTATCCACATACGATCAAACCTAGTCTTAACACCATGAGTGTTTTCCATCAACTCGTCATTCTGACCGAAAATCCTTTCTTTCTTCACTAGCCCTTCGTCTACCAACACTTCAGACTGTACTCTGATGATTTCATCAAACAGACTTGAATTCATAATCAATTGGTACGACTTCACTGTTGCAATGACTTCCGCGTTCTTACGACTTAGCGCGTCGGCGGCCACATTAGCTTTACCAGGATAGTACTTAATGTCGCAGTCGTAATCCTTAATCAACTCCAACCATCTCCTTTGTCTCATGTTCAACTCTTTCTGTTCGAAGAAATACTTTAAACTTTTATGATCCGTATAAATAGTGCACTTAGTACCATACAGGTAATGCCTCCATATCTTTAAGGCACACACTACTGATGCTAGCTCTAAATCATGCGTTGGAGAAGTACTCTCATGGACTTTCAACTGTCTAGATGCGTAAGCTATCACCTTTCCTCGTTGCATCAAAACGCAACCTAACCCATGATGCGAAGCATAAGTACATACAACCAAATCCTCGTCACCATCGGGTAAAGCAAGGATTGGAGCTTGCGTGAGTCTCTTCTTTAACTCCTGAAAAGCCTTTTCTTGAAACTTACCCCAACTGAATAATATCGACTTTCGGGTCATACCGGTTAACAGTGCGGCTATCTTGGAGAAACCTTCGATGAATCTCTTATAGTAGCCGGATAACCCTAGGAAGCTTTGTATATCAGTCGGATTATGTGGAGTATTCCAATTCGTTATTGCCTCAATCTTAACTGGGTTCATGGTAATCCTTTTAGGATTAATCACGTGACCAAGAAATTGCACTTCTCGCAACCAGAACGCGCACTTCGAAAACTTAGCATACAACTTCTCTTTCTTCAGAGTCTCTAACACCTCTCTCAGATGCTCGACATGATCAGACTCGCTCTTTGAATAAATCAATATATCATCGATGAAAACGATAACTGACTTATCCAACTTCGGCCAACACACCCTATTCATCATGTCCATAAATGCCGCGGGAGCATTCGTCAGACCGAATGACATCACGAGGAACTCGTAGTGTCCATATCGCGTTCGGAACGCTGTTTTAGGGATGTCCGCCTCTTTTACCTTCAGCTGATGATAGCCTAATCTGAGATCTATCCGTGAGAATCAACTTGAACCTTGCAGTTGGTCAAACAAATCATCAATCCTTGGCAAAGGATAACTATTCTTTACCGTAAGCTTGTTCAATTCGCGATAGTCTATGCACATTCTCATACTTCCATCCTTCTTCTTCACGAATAACACTGGTGCGCCCCACGGGGAAACACTTGGTCTAATAAAACCCTTGTCAAGGAGTTCTTGCAGTTGGGACATCAGTTCTTTCATCTCGGATGGTGCTAGACGGTAAGGCGCTTTCGCGACGGGCTGGGATCCTGGTACTAAATCTATCTGGAATTTTATCTCTCGCTCCGGTGGCAACCCCGGAAGATCCTCAGGGAATACTTCTGGGTAGTCACACACGATAGGAACATCTTTCATCTCTTTTGTTTCGGCCGTAGCGTTGACTACATACGCCGGGTAGGCACCGCACCCTCGCCTTAGCAAATCCTCGGCTTTTATCATCGAAATGACATTAAGCCCAGAACTTTCCTTATCACCATAAACCGTCACCGTAAAACCATTCAAGGATTTTAATCTTATCATCCTACTCTTACATACTATATGAGCTTCATACTCAGACAACCAATCCATTCCCAAAACTACATCGAACCCTCCTATGGTCATAACATACAAGGTAACAGGGAACTCATGTCCCTCTAACTCTATCTTACAGTTTTTAACCATTCTCATTATTTTAACCGAAGCGTCACTAGCGGTTTCTACTATAAAAGTTTCAGACACTCGGCAACATTCCATTTTAGCTAATATACTAAACGGTGTAGCTACGAAACTTCTATTCGCACCCGAATCAAATAATACTGAAGTAGAAATACCGTTTACTAAAAACGTACCAGTCACCACATCCAGAATCTGTTTAGCCTGCTCCTGGGTCAACATGTAGGCCCTTGTCCTTGGCCTAGCTTGATCGGAATCTTTCTTCCCACTACCTCCAGCTCCACCATCAGTACACTCCCTTGCCATATGACCCGTCTTACCACACTTGTAGCATGCGGGTTTTACATCACACTCATTAGCATAGTGCCCCACCTTCCCACACTTATAACAAGCATTTGTCCCAAGCCTACAATGTCCACCATGAGCCTTTCCACACTTATGACACACATCCGAACCAGTACCCCACTTGCACTCGCCACCGTGCACTTTCCCACACGTCTTGCACGTCTTCCTCTCCCACACCTTCTGCTTCTTGTCCTTAGGGTTCCACAACTGAGTATCGGGTCGTTTAACAGGAGCGACCCACTTCTTGTCATTCTTCTCTTCCCCCACCACAACATCGTCCGCAGCCAGATCCTCATAAACCATCTCTGCGAGTTCGACAGCAGAGTTAAAAGTAGCAGGTTTATTCGCCCTGAACAGCATGCGAACTTTCTGTGGCAATCCCCTCACGTAGCACTTGATTCTCTTCGCCTCAGTGTTGACCATATCGGGCACCAACCTAGACATTCGGTTGAATTCGGTGGTGTACTCACGATGTGTCATCGTCCCAGCTTTCAAGTTTAGGAACTTCATCTCCGCCCTCTCAACCTCGGCGTCAGCACAGAATTTCTTCATAACCAGTTCTTTCAGATCCTCCCACCTCATAGCCTTGATTTCCTCTCAACTTCTTCTCTGCTCAATAGATTCCCACCAATACATCGCCTCATCTTCAAACGATTTGGTGGCATAACTGACAGCTTGATCTGGACGACACTCGCTAATGCGGATAATTTTATCCATGGCGGTTATCCATTGAAGGGTAGCGATTGCGTCTCCCAAACCAGTCAGCTTCGGCGGGTCATAACCCTTGAAGGACTTATAGTTGCAACCACCACGGCTCCTCTCCCTATCATCCACTTTCACAGACCTTACAACACTCGAAGCCTCCCTCTGCCCTTCACCATCCTTCCTACCACCCCCTCCCGCTCCTTCAGCGGTTCTTTCACGGCCTCCAGCAAACCCCTCCGGATTCATGTTTTTCACAGCCGTGGCTACTGCTTAAACAATAGATGCTTGAATTAAGGGATCAAGTTAAACCCCTCCACTGTTATCAGGGTTTCTTCCAGCTGCGCTTCCTTCAGCTCCGGTGTTGGAAGCTGTTTCTAACAAAGGTTGTTGGGAACGACGAGGCCTGCCACGACGTCCAGTGCGGCCTCCTGCTCCAACAACTGCCCCAGATCCAGCCATCGTATTCTGGAAAGGAAAACACAAACGTCATCACTTAAGGAACTATTTAGTACAAGGATAGTAAGGCTAACAGGTAATAACAGTGGCCAGCTATGATTAGCTGATCACGTTACTTTCCGTGTCCTATACACTTCCTCTTATGAGTCTATTTGTGCTGGTTCTACTCTAAACACTTAACCAATCGAACAATCAATTAATCCTATCCCTAACATTCACATATTCTTTCTTCAGCAAGTAAGCTAACATTTACATACATATTTAATCATACACTTTACCGTTACTGAGCTTGCTTGAGTGAAACATGGCTATCTCGAACTGGCATCTTCTTTCTTTTCTTACGTTAATCCCATTCTCCGTTCAAGTATAAGCATATAGGATGCTTAAATCTCTCGAACTTTGCTCTGATACCAACTTGTAAGGCCCCATTACCGGTAGCCCTACTTTGGGGTTAGATTTACTCATAAACACAGTTCTACAAATCAGAGTTAATTAAAACTTTACGCTGAATATAAAACTTCAACCATAATATCTTTCATTACCTCAAAATCTTGTCTTATAAAACATTCATAGTCATTTAAAACAAAACATAGTCTTTCAAACATCACAACATTTTTTCGAGATGCCAGTATCTTCGATTCCATGCTATGTGTCTTCAATCACGCGAGCTGCCTCAACCTACTTGCCTGCGTGCATACTAATAGTCAGCTACGCTGAGTGAGTTCTAGTTAATCACATAACTTACTTTACATACACAAATACATGCCCGAAGGTACGCATTACATACTTAACCTGTCCATCAATCTTTCATACACATACATAACTAACCATACGTTATAAAGAGCATTCGCCCTACATACCTCGGATATTATTAGGGTCCGGTACCCTCCATCCTCGGATATTATTAGGGTCCGGTCACCCTTTATCCTCGGATTTATTAGGGTCCGGTACCCTCCATCCTCGGATATTATTAGGGTCCGGTCACCCTCCATCCTCTGATATTATTAGGGTCTGGTACCCTTTCTTCCATACCTCCTTAACATACTTTCTATATACATAATTGTAAGTTTCGCACATACATACATCATTCATTCTTCATCTTACAACATACATATAACATCAACCATTTCCTGGCAGTATATGCATTTCCGAAGATCGTTCATGTACCGGCAAGAAACCATTCATATATTTCACATGATACATATATAGCATACACTTATCACTCAGGATAAGTGTATTAACTAATCACATCGAGTATGCACACATCCCCTAAAAAATAACAAGGAACGGGGCTAGAAACTCACCTGAAGTCGGTTACGTTCACCGTTTATAGTTATTCCTTTCTTGAGCTGTGCACGACTATCTGTATAACAATTACACGTATCAATTATCTTTCACTACCCATATCACGTTTTTAGTTTAATTAGTACCCTCAACGAACGGGGTCCGGGGTCAGCGCCCTTGGAAGCGGGGTTTAGGGGAGGCAGCCCCTAGCAGGGTCCAAGGGGCAGAGCCCCTTGGAAAAATTTTATTTCCATTAACTGTCTTAACACATTTTCCATTAGAATTTGAGTCATCATTAAATTTGCTAACTTAAAAGTTCAAGGGCTTCTTTGTAAAAAAACCATTCTTTTATAATTTCATGGACCATTCTGTCATTTCATAAAACTTCTAGTTCGTTACTTTGGTCTTAGCGAATTGGGTTATCATAATGAACTGGTCCTGTAACGAATTGGACCCTCAAACGAACTGGTCCTCTGACGAATCAGCCCATATAACGAACCAGTCCACGTAGCGAATTGGACCTTCTAATTCATTACTTCTTTCAACGAATGGTCAAAGCGAATTGGAAGTTAGTTCGTTATCTTATCCTTAACGAATTTGAACACGAACCAAGGCTAGTTCGTTAAGCTTTCATTAGCTAATTCACTTGACGAATCACCCCTAGTTCGTTAACTCTCCATTAGCGAATTAGGGTTAGGGTTTGTCACAGAATGTCAAAAACATTATCTGACATCCTTAAATTACCCAGCCGCCTTTCCGGCGCCGCGGTGCCGGAAAACCGTGCGGTGGCCGGAAAAACGTGTTTCAGCACCGTTTTCACCGTATTTCGTCCCGTTTGATCCAGATCTGAGCTAGGGTGATCCATAAGCTCATCTTAGGTTCGGTTTATACCCGATTCCATCCGGATCTCATGACTTAAACGGTTTAACGGTGTTGGCTCGTCGTTTCGCGATTATATCTAACGGGTTTAAGCTCATACAACATCATACTATTATTACCTCGGGTCGGGATCGATTCCTCTTTCTTGTTTCGGCTAGATAAGGAGAGATCAAGAGAGAGATCTTAAGTGTGTGTTTTGGTGGTGTATGGAATATGTGTGAAATAAATGATTAATGGGTATTAATGGTTTATATAATTATGGATTTTGGGCTTAAGCCCATGGTCCTTCCTTCTTTCTTTCATAACCCAAGTCCATAACCCATATCCATTTAACCCAACACTAGCCCAACTCTTATTCTATTTATCTAAACCGATAACGACCCACTATAAATAGACGAAATTTATTTTATTATTATAACCAAAAGTAGGGAGTTACATACACTACCCGATTAACTTTCGAACCAAGTCTTAGGGCAAACCGTTCATAGAAACATAACCTTTATATGTGAAACGTACCTTTTTGGCGCTTGTTAGGTTACAGTTAGCTTTGATATGAAACTTTAAGGTTGTATCTTGCTTGTATAACCAAGTTCTACGAGAATCCAAGCTCGGTTTTGGTCTTGAATCTTTATCTCGGTCGCCGCCAAAAACCAAGGGATTGTTTGTGTGTGTTTTTGAGTGTGTAGGAGGCTTAGAAGATAAAAATGAGGGTTTTAGGGTTTTAAGGAGGTTTAAGGAGTATTTATACTATCTTAAGCCCATGGACTTAAGGCCCATGACCATCCCTTATTCCATCTTTTATTACCCAAGTCCATACTCTTTATATCTTACTTAATCTTAATTAAATATTAACACACAATTAAACAAACATAATTCTTTTTATTTATAATCGTCAAAATTAGGATGTTACAAGTCTTTCCTCCTTAAAGAGATTTCATCCCCGAAACCTAACTATTGCTTAAACAATTCTGGTTAAAACTTGCGCATCTCTTCCTCAACTTCCCAAGTTGCATCCGATCCTTTACGATGCTTCCATATTACTTTCACCAACGGGATAACTTTATGACGAAGTTGATATTCCTTGCGGTCAATTATCTCTACAGGTTGCTCAATGTAGTTCAGCTGTTCATCAACCTCGATGTCTACCAATGGCACATGAGACATGTCATCAGCTAGGCATTTCCTTAGGTGAGAAACTTGAAAGGTTGAATGAATTCCTTTTAACTCTTCGGGTAATTCTAACTTTTAGGCCACCTCGCCCACACGATCCACAGTCTGAAACGGTCCAATGTACCTTGGACTTAGTTTTCCTCTTTTACTGAAAAGTATAATTCCCTTCCAAGGCGAGACCTTGAGCATCACTTTGTCTCTAACGTTAAACTCGATTGGTCGTCTTCGTTTATCGGCATAAGACTTCTACCTGTATTGAGTAGCTTTCATGCTTGCTTTGATCTGATAAAACTTTGAAGAGGTTTCTTGAACAAATTCCAAGCTTCCAAGATCCTTGTGGCCAATCTCTCCCCAACATACAGGGGTTCTACAGCGTCTACCGTATAGCATCTCAAACGGAGGCATGCCAATACTCGAATGGTAGCTGTTGGTATAAGAGAACTCTGCCAGATGCAGATGGTTATCCCAACTTCCTCTGAAATATAACACACAAGCACGTAGCATATCCTCAAGGGTTTGGATAGTCCTTTTAGACTGCCCATCTGTTTGAGGATGATGCACTGTACTGATGTTTAATCATGTTCACATAACTTCATGGAACTTCTTTCGGAATCTAGAAGTGAAACGAGTATCTCTATTAGACACGATCGTCAATGGCACTCCATGCTTAGTCGCAACTTCTTTTATGAACAAATTGGCTAACGTTTCTGACGAGATGGCTTCTCGTATAGGCAGAAAGTAAGCACTTTTCATTAAACTGAACATAATCACAGAAATGGTATCATGATGTTTAGTTGTACGAGGTAGCTTAGTTATGAAATCCATGGTGATGTGTTCCCATTTCCATTCTAGTATCTCTAACGGCTGCATCTTCCCATAAGGCTTCTGGTATTCCGCTTTAACTTGTAAGCAAGTTAAGAACTTACTAACATAATCTACCATATCATTCTTTATACCTGGCCACCAGTAGTCTCTCTTGAGATCTTGGTACATATTGGTGGATCCCGGATGAATCAAGTATCTTGACTTGTGACCATCATCTAAGATTCGACCTCTGAGATTCCCATGCCGTGGAATCCACATATGGTCAAACCTAACCTTAACACCATGAGTGTTTTCCATCAGCTCGTCTTGTTGTCCAACAATTATTTCCTTCTTCATTAGCCCTCCATCTGTAAGCACCTCAGATGCGCCTTGATGATTTCTTCGAAGAGATCTGAGTTAACAATCAACTTATATGACTTCACTATCGTAATGACTTCTTCATTCTTACAACTTAGCGCGTCAGCGACCACATTAGCTTTACCAGGATGATACTTGATATCACAGTCATAGTCCTTTATTAACTCCAGCCATCTTCTCTGTCTCATATTCAGCTCCTTTTGTTCAAAGAAATACTTCAAACTCTTATGATCAGTGTAAATAGTACACTTAGTACCATACAGATAATGTTTCCATATCTTGAGAGCTTATACTACTGCTGCTAGCTCCAGATCATGCATCGGATAAGTACTTTCATGAACTTTCATCTGTCTAGACGCATAATCTATAACCTTTCCTCATTGCATTAACACACAACCTAACCCACAATGTGAAGCAAGGATCGGGGATTGTGTGAGTCTTCTCTTTAGTTCCACAAAAGCCTCCTCTTGAAACTTACCACAGCCGAATACTACTATCTTGCGGGTCATTCCGGTCAACGGTGCGGCTACCTTAGAGATGAATCTCCTATAATTGCCAGCCAACCCTAAGAAGCTTTGTATATCAGTCGGGTTCTGCGAATTTTTCCAATTCATTATAGCCTCAATCATAGCTGGGTCCACAGTAATCTCTTCATGATTAATCACGTGACCTAAAAACTGCACTTCACGCAACCAGAATGTGCACTTTGAAAATCTAGCGTGCAGTTTTTCTTTCTTCAAAATTTCCAATACTTCTCTTAGATGGTCTGCATGGTCAGATTCGCTCTTCGAATAAATCAATATATCTTCGATGAAAACGATAACTGACTTATCTAACATCGGCCGACATACCCTATTCATCATGTCCATAAATGCTGTTGGAGCATTCGCTAGACCGAATGACATAACGAGGAACTCGTAATGTCAATATCGCGTTCATAACGCAGTTTTAGGGATGTCTGCCTCTTTCACCTTCAGCTAATGATAGCCTGATCTAAGGTCAATGCGCTAGAACCAGCTCGAACCTTGTAGTTGATCAAACAAATCATCAATATGCGGCAATGGATACTTGTTCTTTACCGTAAGCTTGTTCAATTCCCGGTAGTCTATACACATTCTCATGCTTCCATCTTTCTTCTTAACGAAAAACATTGGTGCGCCCCACGAGGAAACACTTGGTCTTATAAAACCAATATCGAGGACTTCTTGCAGTTGGGACATCAATTCTTTCATCTTCGACGGCGTCAGGCGGTAAGGTGCATTCGCAACGGGCTGTGCTCCTGGTATTAATTATGTCTGGAATTCAATCTCACACTCCAATGTTAACCCCGGAACACTTCTTGATAGTCGCACAAAACAGAAACATCTTTCACATCTTTCGTCTCGGCCGTATCTTTGACAACATACGCCAGGTAAGCACCGCACCCTCGTCGTAACAGGCCTTCGGCTTTAATCATCGAAATGACATTAAGCTCTGAACTTTATTTATCACCATAAACCGGTATTGTATTACCATCCAAGGACTTTAACCTTATCAATCTACTCTACACACTATGTGAGCCTAAAACTCAGATAGCCAATCCATTCTCAAGACCACATCGAACCCTCCTAAGGTCATAACAAACAGGGTGTCACATCCCGACCAAAGGCGGCGGAACATGCCGGGGTGCAACGGATTGCACAAAACACAAGACACTATTAAAGTGACAATATTTAATCAACTCATTTATTTCATAAATCAATAACAATCACATAACTTGTTCATACAAAACAAATTTAATATAAATAAACAAATATATATCGTTTGTTTCGCTAATTTCCTATTAGTCTTGATAATGTTTATCGTCAAGTCCTCAAGTCACCAAAGTCAAACCTGTAACATTGCATAAAATAAAGTTTATCAACACAATGGTTGGTGAGAAATTTCATAGTTTTTGAAACAATATGTACATAATAAGAAATTCCACAACTTGTATACAAAACTATAAATAATATCAACAAATTGGATAAAAAGAGATCGCCAATGAGAATACATTAGTGACACCGTCTATAAGAGAATACCAAATAGATTCTGATTTCTATGAGATTATTAATAAGAATACATTAACGACATCGTCTATAAAATAGATTCAGATTTCTATGAGATCGTTAATAAGTATACATTAACGACATCGTGCTATAAGAGAATACCAGATAGTTCACGGATTTATAAATCAACCAACCAAAAGCCGTAAACACATAAGCATAAACGCATGTAAGCATAGAACCCCAAATCGAGCATTTATTTAAGTAAAGTATACAATAAAGTTTGTGGTTTAAGACTCAATTATAAAGCATTTAGTTTAAATAAGTATGCAATATCACCCCCAAAACGAAAGATGGAAAACGGGGTATGTAAAGTACTCACATTCAAGTAACAAACTTGATTTGGTAAAATGACGAGTAACCGAAAGGATGAGGTTTAACGAGCTAGGTCTAGGTGAAAGGAAGTCTTGTATTTGAAAGGTTGTCTAGGATGTCTTTAAATAAAATAAATGAAAAGAAATGCAAACAATTTAGAGTTTAAGGTTTAAAATGTAAATCTTCAGGAAATTATAATAATATTCTTTAAAAATATAAGTTTGCTTGAATCCGGGTTAAAGTATCTAGCCCTTAATTTTAATCAACCTATGTTAACTAATAAGGTGGGCAAAAATGCAAGAATGCAAGTCCTTATATAATATAGATAGTAAAACGGGTTTTAACGAGTGTTTCAGGTTGTTGGTTCGGGTCTTGATAATTGGTCAAACCCAAATTCAACTTTCCAAAATAATGAATGTCATGAGATAACTCAATAAAATTTAAGAAGACTTAACCAAGTATGTAGTTCTATTGTTTTAGAATTAACAACGTCCGTTAAGCGGGCGTTTGGTTTTGTTGGTCCAAACTTGGTTATGAGATCAAGTTGGATTCAACATTCCAAGTACTTAAGAAATAATTAAAATCAATTTATAAACTATTTTTAAAGATTTATACAAGTCTTGATAGCTAAAAACACACTTGTGTGTCTTAAGCGAAAGAAAATCGGCTTAGTTTGGTTTGGTTTGGTTCGGTTTCCATCTCCCAATAAGTTCATGGATGGTTGCCACAAGCCCAAATATCAAAGAACTTGTTTAATTTAGTATAAATGATGATACTTAGTTTTGCAACCAAAAAGTTAACAATAAAGTCTTTAAATGAAAGTTCGGTTTTCGGTTTGGATCTTGTTTCGGGTTAAGACCGAAGTAAGATTCTACAAACCCATAACCATAGACTTATAAAAATGGTTTTAGAAACTTAAATCTAACACTAAGCATTTTTAAACAATTATTTAACAAAACTAGTAAACAAAGTTCGGTTTACGGTTTAGAGCTATTTACGGTTAAACCGTGGCTAGTCTCTTCAATACCATAACCATTGAAATTCATAAATATGATATACAAACTAAAATGAGTAGAATTTAAGCATGGTTAGTAAGCAATAATAAAGTTAGATGGTTAGATAATTAAATATATATCAAGGACCACGAAAGTCCTCCATAAAGCCTTGCCTTACGAGGCCCGACACTCCATTGACAGAAACCGGAGAAGTGACCACCAAAGTTAACAAGGGGTGCATATTATATATATGTTTCAACAAAAAGTTTGAATCATATGGAGTTGGTAGAAATCAAAGGAAACCCTTGTTTGACTCTTGAAGGTCAAACAAGTAAGAATCTTGAAGGTTGAAGCTTAGAACTTAGGTTGAGAGTGTTTGGTGAGTATGAGCAGGTTCAAATGAGTGGTGAGGCTTGGTTTTATGAAGGATAAGGTGTTAGGGTTATCCATAAGGTTGCTTTAAAGATTTCCAAGCATTTTGATTGGTTTAAAGGGTCAAACAAGTAATAAATAACAACAAAAACGAATTTGGTGACTGCAGGTCTAATGCCGTGCCACGCAACTGCCCTAGCCCTCATGGCCTCACGGCGTGGCGCCCATGATAGTGGGGTTTGGTCCAGCTTGTCTTGCGAGGTTCGTTTTGCGTCCCGAAAGTTCGTTTTCGATGTAATTTGTGTGTTTTAAAGGCGTTTTTGAATCCGTAAAAGGGGTTTTTCAAATTGAACAAGTGGGAATGATTTGTAACATAAAATCCAATATTTTATATATTTTAAATGTTCGGGATGTAAATCGGGTCGGTTTACATGATAAACGAATACACAAACGAATACAAATAGGACCCCAAATTGACGAATGTCACAGTATCGCTAACTTTTTGAAAATTCCGTCGCGAAATTAAAATAAAATTAAGGAAAAAGGTAATTACTAACGAATGTTGCTTTTAGTAAAGCAATGTATGAAATATTTTTAAAAAAAGAATTACGTCAAATCCTTGCATGACTCGAAAAACGCCACAAATGAGAAACATAATAAACACACTTATATATAGGATGTACCAGTGGCATATCCACCATGCCCTTATCATATCTCGAATTTCTACCATTTTTCACTATCATTCTCGGGTCTGAGTTATCGCACACGACCGCACTTAATATGGCTTTCATACGGGGATTTCGATAATTAAGTGTGCACCCATAATTATTTAGATCGTCGTATGGTCCACATGGTTCGTCCCAATGTGTGGTTTAAAAGACATATTTATTTTGAAATCTTAAACATTAGAAACGTGCATAAAATCTGTTGGATTTTAACCAATATTGACAAACCAATACTAGCGGTTGAAAATTTTTTGAGGTTGACTTTTAAATAAGTATGAAGACGGGATAAATAATTGAGACAACAAAAAATCTTATGATATAAACCAAGGTGAAAAAAATAACAATTTGGTTTAAAATAAGTAAAGACGATCGAATAAATAAATAAAAAAATTAGGGTAAACAATATGAAATAAGATTTGAAGTTAAAAGTCATCAAGATAAATGCCAAAGTCTATAAATCGAGGTAACAAAAAAATCGATAAACAAAAACCCGATAATGAGGACTCCGAAAAGTGGAAAACAGATCCAATAAGTGAGTACATGAGGTTGGGATAAACAACGATGCCATTAACAATAATATCGCACGATGAGTTTCATATATGAACGAAGTTGAGGTTATAAGCATTTGAGGATATGATTGTGTGAAAGGTGATAACGACATGTATTGGTGAGTTCTATCAGGTGATGTATACATATATCAAACTAAAAATAAATAGAATTTTGATTAACAAACCAATCGATGAAATGTGATAAAATGTGAATACGGCTTCTATTGTGAAACCACTTACATAATCAGAATTATAGTAACGGTTTCCAATAGGGCCAAAACTTGCGGACAACCACACATAGGCTATTGATAGATTAAATGAAATGATGTAGAATAATACATAGAATCGTGTCTTGCTTGAAAATCATAAATGCTCAAACATGAACAACATAGTCATGAAAATATCGTTTATAATGTAAACGAGATTTTTTTTTTTTTTTTTTTTGCGAATATAAGGTTTTGAAAGTAGCACACAATTTGTTATTTTATAACTTGAACTTGGTCATGAATAATCAAAACACAAAATGAAATCTCATGTGCATAAAATTACCATCGAAACATCTCATCAATTGAAAAGAAAATCGTAATAACAGTGAGACTCGAAGAAATGACGAAATACGTAAATCGCGTATTATATGCTCTTTTAAAATTATAAAAGTAACATCGAAAATGAAGCCTCAAGTAAAGCCACTATATCATTTCCAAAAAAATGTATATAATAACAAAGCATCGCGATAACGCGTTGCTAGAGAGACATTTAAATTGCTATCAAATGAAAATCTTGTAAGTTAAATTTGTTAAAGGAATTTAGCATACATAAAGATGTCGCGGTGATAATAAATCATGAAAGAAACGATGCTTGTGATAATAAAGAGTAAAAATTCTCATAAACCGTTATCGAACATAATTAAGTTACAATATTTAATGTATGAAGCATTTATGAATGTGTCCCAAAAAGATTTATAAAACCATGAACATTGAGTTTACGCAAAATAATGAAAGTTGTAATTTGTTATTGAATAAATCCCGAATTCAACATTCAAAATAAAACCTCGTATTTATAAAGTTATTATGAGATTATCACCTTAGGTGACAATATTTATAATTCTTTAAAACACGTATATAAATGTTTAATAATCTTTGAAAACAAATCCTCATAATCGAATTTTGTTGTCATGACAACATTATATTCTACAAAGATGATTTATAAAATATGAGCATGAAACGTAATTCTTTATTCTTGATAGAGTTTATGATTATTAAAAAATGAGCATTTGGGTACATAAGGTCGTTATAAATACCCTAGTTGTATATGTATAATAAATAAAAAAAATTAAGGGAAAAATGAAGCTTGCGTGTGTATGGAGAGGTTATTGGCTTCGAATGGTGAATGGTTTGGAGATTTGTTGAAAAGTGAGTGTGTTTCGGGTGTCTTGCGAAATTGGTTTTCTTGAGTTGGATTGATGGGGTTTGTTAAGTTTAGGTTGTTTGAGTGTGTTGGGCTTAGATGTCTTGTGTGAGTAGTGTTTGGGCTATTTAGATGTGGTTTTCTTATTTAAGTTCGGGTTAAGTTGATGGGTTGGGTCAAGTCGACCTTGACTAGTTTGGGTTGAGATTCGGTTTACACATGTATTTTGCAAGGAGTGTTTGGGGTTGCTATTTTGATATTAAACCCTATGGTTGGATGGAACGGTGTGGCGATATGGTTTGTGATTTGACATAGCAGGGGTCGAAGGTTTGAGTCATAGTTGGGTAAACTTTGGTTTGTATTTGTTCGGGGCATTTGTGGATGTGTTTGTGAGTGTCTTCGAAGTATTAGAATAATGAGTATGATAGGTTTCCATGGCATAAAAGTGTCGGTATTTAGGGCTTTTTGGTTGGGTTGATTTTGTACATCTTGAATTTGCATGGGTTTTGAGTTGGTGAGGGTATAACTTTGGGATGTCTGGTTTTGTTCATCTTGAGGAAATATTTGATTGTGTGGGAAAACTTTTGAAGTGTAAGGATGGTTTGGTTTAAGGCAGTAGTTCGAGATGGAATACGAGTGTTTAGAAGCTTGGGGTTGCGATTAGGGTAAATTTTGGCTAATAATAAGTATTATATTGAAAATATCATAATTTATAAATAGTGATTGAAACATTCATGAAATTTTTGATAATTAAAATTTCCCGTTAATATGTATAAAATAAAATATTGAGATTCAAGCTTGTAAATCGCAAAAAAAAAAAAAAAAAAAAAAAAAAATTCTTTTGCTAAAAATTTTCCACCAAAATGAGGGTTGTTACGATATGTCGGGTCAGCTTAGGTTGTAAAATAATTACAATAAAATTTTGAATAACCAAACCGCATAACGTAAATCGTTCTTGAAATGCTTAAAATTAAGTAATGGAAAATATCATGGGAAACTAAGAAAATAAGGTTTGCTTAATTTAAAGTTTAATGTAAAGATAAAAGTAGATTGCCATGAGGAAGCAAAATAAATTTTATACGGATCAAAATAAAATTTTGCATATGATGAAATTTAAAATAAGTGATTTGAATGTCAAAATCTGTAATGAGGTATCAATATGAATGATGAATGTCTTTTTGGGAATACAAATTTGCGTAATGAAAATTATTACCAAGCTTGTTATTTAATATCGTATAACTAAAATATCATGGTAAGTTAAAATGAACGACATTGTAAATCGAGAAATCGAATTAAGCGACATCTTCTTAACAATTAGAATTTCTATGAAGTTTTGCATGGAAAATTTCAAGACAATTACAAGCTATGAGTTTGTGAATTTCTTGAAAAATCAAGGCAAAACTATCTTACGAAATTTAAAACAAGTTGAATCTTATAATGAAAATTTTATTTGTGAAAAGCTATAATGAATCAAAAATTTCATAATGAAAGTTGTTACGAGAATAAATTTGGGTAATGAAATTTTTTTTACCATGCGTATTATATAATATAGTGTAATTAAAACGTCGTGAGAATTTAAAAAATCGATATTGTGAGATGATAATTTCAAAATAAGCGGGATTGTTATAAAAATAAGATTTTTATGAAATTTTTTATTAAAACTTTAAATACAATTTCAAATCTATATAATGGGAATTTACTTGAAAATTCAAGGTAAAATTTATCATAAAACCCTTTTTATATGATGAAATTTAAGTGATAAGAATTTTGTTTATAGAAAGTCTAAATGAACAAATATGGCATATTGAAGATCATTAGGAGTAATTCGAAATATATTAACTTAAATTGAAGAAAAATCACATTAGTCGAAATCTTGTAATGAAAATAGTGGTGTGAAATCAAAATAAAATAACTTTACTAAGTAAATTCAAAACATATGAGAATTAATCATAACGGTCAAATAAAATTATATAAATGAGAATTTTGTGATAAGAATTTATATGAAAAAGTAAAAAAGGAAAAATTGTTTAAATCTTTGAAATTTGTAAATAATATCTGAAGATTTAAAGGCGGAAAAATCGTGCATGAACCACCATGACTTGATATTCCGACACTAAAAACGTTTTTACAAAAATACCATGTTGAAGTCTAAACATGTGCACGTACCGCCGCATCTTTTTTATGTTTCGACTCAAATAACGATAATAACACATAATAAAATGGAGATATAATAAGATGTTAAAAACACTTTTCCACGAACCACCGTGACTCTCGTGTATCAACACCAAAAACTGGATGGCGACCGGAACGCTCGCATTGGACAACTTAAAGTGGTCGTCTCATATGAGACAATCTTAAAGGAGATTTGAAACAACATGATCCAAGTTAAGCTCTTGATCCATAAAACATAATAAAAACTAATGTTTTTGCGGTAAGGATACCTTAGATTATTATGAGAGTGCATGTATGTGTATATATAAAATTAAACAAAAGTAAGGTAAGGATACCTTAGTATGTTTCGAGTGTTTGTGTATATTTACAATTTGATGAAATAAATAAGTATATGAATAAATAAGTGTAATGAACAATCGAGTACGTCTAACACATATAGGCAACACGTATAAGGACCATAAAACAAAAACTATACTAGATCGTTACGTCTAACCAACTATCCTATAGTCTTATGGCTCTGATACCAATCTGTCACACCCCGACCAAAGGCAGTGGAACATGCTGGGGTGCAACGGATTGCCCAAAGCATAAGATATATTAAAGTGACAATATTTAATCAACTCATTTATTTCATAAATCAATAAACAATCACATAACTTGTTCATACAAAACAAATTTAATACAAGTAAAAAAATATATTGTTTGTTTTGCTAATATCCTAATAGTCTTGATAACGTTTTTCGTCAAGTCCTCAAGTCAACCAAAGTCAAACATGTAACATTGCATATAATAAAGTTTATCAACACAAAGGTTGGTGAGCAATTTCATAGTTTTTGAAACAATATGTATATAATAAGAAATTCCACAACATGTATAAAAAACGATAAATAATAGAATGAAATTGGATAAAAAGAGATCACTAATAAGAATACATTAGCGACACCATCTATAAGAGAATACCAAATAGATTCTGATTTCAATGAGATCGTTAATAAGAATACATTAACGACACCGTCTATAAGAGAATACCAAATAGATTCAGATTTCTATGAGATCGTTAATAAGAATACATTAACGACACCGTTCAATAAGAGAATACCAGAAAGTTCACGGATTTATGAATTAACCAACCAAAAACGGTAAACACAAAAGCATATACGCATGTAAGCATAGAACACCAAATCGAGCATTTATTTAAGTAAAGCATACAATAAAGTTTATGGTTTAAGACTCAAGTATAAAGCATTTAATTTGAATAAGTATGCAATATCATCCCCAAAACGAAAGATGGAAAACGGGTATGAAAATACTCATATTCAAGTAACAAACTTGATTCGGTGAAATGACGAGTAACCGGAAGGATGAGGTATAACGAGCAAAGTCTAGGTTAAAGGAAGTCTTGTATTAGAAAGGTTGACTAGGAAGTCTTTAAATAAAATAAATGATAAGAAATGCAAACAATTTAAAGTTTAAGGTTTAAAATGTAAATACTCAGGAAATTATAATAATAGTCTTTAAATATATAAGTTTGCTCGAAACCGGGTTAAAGTATCTAGCCCTTAATTTTACTCAACCTACGTTAAGTAATAAGGTGGGTAAAAATGCAAGAATGCAAGTCCCTTTATATTATATATACTAAAACGGTTTTAACGAGTGTTTCGGGTTGTTGGTTCGGGTTTTGATAATTGGTCAAACCCAAAGTCAACTTTTCAAAATAATGATTGTCATGAGATAACTCAAAAAAATTTAAGGAGACTTAACCAAGTATGCAATTCTATTGTTTTAGAACTAACAACGTCCGTTATGCGGGTATTTGGTTTTGTTGGTCCAAACTTTGTTATGAGATCAAGTTGGATTCAACATTCTAAGTAATTAAGAAAATAATTAAAATCAGTTTATAAAGTTTTTTTAAATATTTATACAAGTCTTGATAGCTAAAAACACACTTGTGTGTCTTAAGCGAGTGGAAATCGGTTTAGTTCGGTTTGGTTCGGTTTCCATCTCCCAATAAGTTCATGGATGGTTTCCACATGCGCAAATATCAAAGAACTTGTATAATTAAGTATAAATGATGATACATAAGTTTTGCAACCACAAAGTTAACAATAAAGTCTTTAAATGAAAGTTCGGTTTTCGGTTCGGTTCTTGTTTCGGGTTAAGACCGAGGTAAGATTCTACAAATCCATAACCATAGAACTTATAAAAATGGTTTTAGAAACTTAAATCTAACAATAATCATGTTTAAACAATTATTTAACAAAACTAGTAAACAAAGTTCGGTTTACGGTTTAGAGCTATTTACGATTAAACCGAGGCTAGTCTCTTCAAACCCATAACCATGGAACTTGTTAAATGTGATATACAAACTAAAATGAGCAGATGTTAAGCATGGTTAGTAAGCAATAATAAATTTAGATGGTTAGATAGTTTAATATATATCAAGGACCACGAAAGACCTCAATGAAGCTTTGCCTTACGAGGCCCGACACTCCACCGACAGAGACCGTGGAAGTGAACACCAAAGGTAAAAAGGGGTGTATATTATATATACGTTGCAACAACAAGTTTGAATCATATGGAGTTAGTAGAAATCAAAGGAAACCCTTGTTTGACTCTTGAAGGTCAAACAAGTAGGAATCTTGAAGGTTAGAGCTTAAAACTTAGGTTGAGAGTGTTTGGTGAGTATGAGCAGGTTCAAATGTGGTGAGGCTTGGTTTTATTGAGGATAAGGTGTTAGGGTTATCAATAAGGTTGCTTTAGAGATTTCCAAGCATTTTGATTGGTTTAGAGGATAAAACAAGTAATAAATAACAACAAAAACGGATTTGGTGACTGCAGGTCTGAGGCCTTGCCACGCGACAGCCCTAGCCCTCATGGCCACGAGGCGTGGCATCCATGAAGGTGGGGTTTGGTCCAGCTCGTCTTGCGAGGTTCGTTTTGCGTCCCGGAAGTTCGTTTTCGATTTAATTTGAGCGTTTTAAAGGCGTTTTTGAATCCGTAAAAGGGGGTTTTCAAATTGAACAAGTGGGAATGATTTAGTAACATAAAATACAATATTTTATATATTTGAATTGTTCGGGATATAAATTGGGTCGGTTTACATGATAAACGAATAAACAAACGAATACAAATAGGACCCGAAATTGACGAATGTCACAAAGGGTAACAGAGAACTCATGTCTCTCTAATTCTATATTACAGTCCTTAAAAATTCTCATTATTCTAACCGAGGTCTCTCTCGCGGTTTCTACTTTAAACGTTTCAGGCACACAAAAACATTTTATTTTTGGTAACGTACTAAATATCATGGCTACAAAACTACAATTCACATCTGAATCAAATAATACAGAAGCAAAAGTACCGTTTACTAGAAACGTACATGTCACAACGATAGGAATCTGTCTAGCTTGTTCTTGAGTCAGCATGTAATCTCTGGTTTTAGGCATGGACGGTTCAGCATCCTTCTTCTCTTCTCCTCCAGTTTCGCCACTCGTACAAGCCCTCGCCAAGTGACTTGTCTGTCCACACTTATAACACGTGGGCTTTGCATGGCAATCCAGAGCAAAGTGTCCCATCTTACCACATTTGTAACAATCATTTTACCCTAATCTGCATTCCCAACCATGGGTCTTCCTACAATTATGGCACACATCAAAACCAGTGCCCCACTTTCACTGTCCAGCGTGCATCTTTCTGCAAGTCCTACATGACCTCTTCTCCCACACCTTCTGTTGCTTATCTCTAGGGTTCCATGTTTGAGTACCGAGTCGCTTGGCAGGAACAACCCACTTCTTCCCCTTCTTCTCTTCCACCACCCAGGCATCATCCGCAGTTAGATCATCATTAACCATCTCTGCAAGTTCCACAACAAAGTCGAATGTAGCCGGTTTATTAGCCCTGACTAACGTGCAGACATTCTGGGGCAGTCCCCTTATGTAACACTTGATTCTTTTGGCTTCGGTATTCACCATGTCAGGAACCAACCTAGACAAGCGGTTGAATTCGGTAGTGTACTCGCGCTGTGTCATCTTACCTGCCTTCAAGTTCAGAAACTCCATCTCAGCCCTTTCTACTTCAGCATCAGCACAAAAACATTTCATGAACATCTCCTTCAAGTCATCCCATCTTAAAGCCTTAATATCTTCTCGACTCTTCCTCTGCTCTACCAACTCCCACCAGTACATCGCTTCATCACCGATCGATTGGGTAGCATAACCCACAGCTTGGTCAGGACAACACTCGCTAATTCGGATAACCTTGTCCATGGCGGTTATCCATTGAAGACTAGTGATTGCATCTCCAAAACCAGTTAGCTTCGGTCGGTCGCAACCTTTGAACGACTTATAGTTACAGCGACCCCGGCCTCTCTTTCTCTCATCAACCTTTACCGATCGAACTTTACTCGAATCGCCTTCCCCGTCATCATCTTTCTTACCTTCAACACCTGCACTCTCAGCGGTCCTTACATGGCTTGCAGAAGACCTTTCAGGTTACAAATTCTTCACTTCAGCTACTACAGCTTGAGCAATGGCAGCTTGAACAGCAGGGTCAAGTTGATATCCTTCATTGTTTCTCGGATTTCGTCCGGCTGCACTTCCTCCTTCCCTTATGTTATTGGTTGATTCTACCGAAGGTTCCCGGACAATGTGTGGCCTACCACGATGTCCAATTCGACCTCCGTGTCCCGTAACTTTCGTAGCTCCAGCCATTGGTATTCTATGAGGAAACACAAACACCATCACTCAAGGAACTATTTAATACAAGGATAGTAAGGCTAACAGGTAATAACAGTGGCCAGTTGTGATTAGCTGATCACGTTACCTTCCGCGTCCTATACACTTCCCTTTGTGAATTCATTTGTGTTATGTTCTTTTTTCAAACAGTTGATCAATCAAACAATCAATTAATCCTATCCCTAACATACACCTATTCTATCTTTAGCAATTAAGCTAACATCGTTACACATAAATTAATCATATACTTTACCTTTACTTAGCCTGCTTGAGTGGCACATGGCTATCTTGAACTGACATCTTCTTTCCTTTCTTACTTAATCCCATTCTTTGATCGAGTCTACGCATGTAGGATGCTTAATTCTCTCGAACTTTTTCTCTGATACCAACTTGTAAGGGTCCGATCCCGGTGCCCTACATTAGCATCGGATTTACTCATAAACACAGTTCTACAAATCAGAGTTAATTAAAACTTTCGCGGAATATAAAACTTTTAATAAACATTTCATATCAATGCAACAACTTGTCTTAAACAAACATATTTGTCTTTCATAAATAAAATTCATTCATAAATATTACATAAATTTTCGGATGCCAGCTTCTTATTCACTTGCCATGTGCTGTGACACCCGGTAATTTCCCAATCCTATAAACTAAGTAATCAACCTAATAATTAGGTGATCGTGAATATTATGCGCGCAAATAGAATCAGCGCGGGTATGTGTTATATGCGCCCTGCGCGAGCGCGCTATGTTAATCAGCGCGGGCATTTGTTATGTGCGCCCTGCTCGAGTGCGCCACGTTAAGAACCAGCATGGGCATATGTTATATGCGCCATGCGCGAGTGTTTTGGCTTTATGTTTTCATGTAACTTAACTTTATGATGGGTTGACCGTCCCGCATGATGCTAAGGCGGGTGCATCCCAAATCGTTTATGCGCGTGCGGAAGGGGAACTAACCTCCCCGCATGGCGGGAACATTGAGAGCTAGTTTGTCTGAAGCTCCAAGATGGAATTGACTTCAACATGACTGATCACTATGTTGAAATACCAAGACCACCTGGAGAATTTACAAATGAAACTCAATGTCCCTGACTGCGAGAAGGTGACGTACCTACCCGCAGCAAAGAAATGTCCTTCACGCAGAAAGCTATGCGCACAAAGTGATACGCGCAGAACACTTAGTCTATTCTCCAGATGTAAGGAGATTATTCCCGCCCAAAAGAAAACAGTAGCGTGTTTCAGAGATTTCTACTTTTTAACTGTACACTGACAAAAGTACCTGAAAAAGCATACTGTAACATGAAAAGTCAACTGTCAGCCACCCTACTCTCACCAACCACAGACCTGCATGTTCTGTCCAAATCAAATCAAAATCTTTTATCCACTACTCCACTTTTAAGTAAATAATAATAATTTCCATACTTTATTATCATTACACCTAGATATGAAAAGATTACAATCCCCTGAAGCAAGGGATTGTGTTCCCTTGAGTTTGCCTATAAATATGTAACCTAAACTATTACCCAAACACACTTCAAACTTCTCTCTTAAGAACTGCAAACTTGCACTAATCATCTCCCAAGCATCCATTGTTTTCATTTCCGATCCTGTTACTAGGTAAGCCGAGAATATAACCTTGAGATCTACTTTCCAACCCTTATATTCTCCTATTCCTTGATCTTAATATATATACTTCTTGTTATTTAATCGTATTCTAGACCTTCAATTCCGAGGCCAACACCAAGAAAACCCGAATCTCGATTAATCCCTTAACAAGAACCACAGGTGAGTCTCACAGCCCCTATTTTCACTGTTTTCACTGCTTTTAAACTGTTTTCGGGGCGAGGGACACGTACTTAAATTACGATTTATCATGGTATACTTACAAGTTATGTAAACGATTGTGTTTAAATTATGTTTCATGATGAGCAATGCAAACGGTTATCTATGGTTTACGATGTATGTGCGCCAGAATTCGAGTAAGTGATCACTTTACCATTGGAACTCTAAGGGTAGGGACTGCTGGTTTGATCCACCCAATCGTAGGGGTCGCACCTCTTTGCATGGACGAGTCCCTAGAATGGGGCAGTACTATGGGATTGAGCCCGCTCGTAGGGGTCGCGCCTCTTTGCATGGACGAGCGCCTTGTTTTCCGGTACAACGTCCGCGCGTAACCCGCGGGACGGTATTATTGATTTGTACGTAGGGGCAACGCCTCTTTGCATAGACGAGCACGGCTTTTCAGAAATGTCCACGTGCAACCCGCGGGACGGTATTACACTATTTTAGCTCGTAGTGGCAGCGCCACTTTGCATAGACGAGTACGTTTTCCAGAAACGTTCGCGCGTAACCCGCGGAACGAATCTATCAGAAATATGTTGTCAGATCTATGTTTTCATACGGATTATCAAGCATATGTTTAGACATGAAATCAGAAATGTGTTTCAATATGATCTTTATCAAGACTATGATGCAATGCGATTTATCGAGTTACTAAAACTTGTGAACTCACTCAGTTTATACTGATTCAAATGTTTTACGTGTCTTTCAGGAGCTAACTAGGTAGCGCATGGAGTCACACTTAGAGCACCTCATGCTGAACATCTAAAACTAGCTTTTTGGAAGATTTTAGTTCTATCCCTTCGATGCGCGTGGTTGTTCCCGCCGCGCAAGGGGATATGGCGTGGAAATCTTCAACAGTTTTTATACTTGGATGTTTTTATGAAATTTTTAAACAATGTAATGTATTTGTATTAAACATTTCATGCGCAATGAAAATCTTACTTTGAATGTTTGCAATGGCCCGTGCTTAATTATCAATCCCCACTCGCGCGCACCCGGCTGTTTTTGCCGCTCAGGGCCGGGTGTGACAGATTGGTATCAGAGCACTGGTTATAGCGAACTAGGAAAAGAAGTTTTAACCTAGACTATAACCGTTGGAGAATCGCATGAAATATTTTTCAAGGAAAATATTTTCAAAGGAAACTATACACACACTTAGGAACACGGGTCGCACAGTGTCTAGTGAATAAAGATAAGAACATTATGTGCTCAGAGTACATGCGCTAAGTTTGATATATTTTCACTCTTTTAAAGCGAGAATGCCTCCAACTAGAGCCAAGGGAATTACCATGACACCCGAGGAACACGCAGAAATAATCGCGCAAGCGATCGCAACACATGAGGCCAGCAAGGCCGAATCTAGTCAGGGTCGTCAGGAGAACGAGACCCCAGAACCCGAATCAGGAGCTTTGGACAAAGGATGCTCCTACAAGACATTCATGGCCTGCAAGCCTTGGCCATTCAAGGGTACCGAAGGGGCCATTGGGCTCTACAACTGGATTGACAAGATGGAGACAGTTCTCTCCATTAGCGGATGTAGTGAGAACCAGAAGGTCCTTTACGCGACCTGCATGTTCCAAGAGGCAGCTTCGTCTTGGTGGAAGCTTCAAACGAAAACATTGGGGCGAGAAGTTGCTCTCCACAGGACCTGGGAGGAGCTGAAAGAGATGATGATGAAAAAGTTCTGCTCTCGCGCAGAAATTCAGAGCCTGCAACAGGAATTCTGGAACCACACCATGGTAGGAACGGATATCGACGCCTACAACAACCGGTTCAATGAGCTTTGCCAGTTGGTGCCAGACATGGCAAACACGGAGGAAAAGAAGATCGAGAGGTATATCTTTGGGTTACCTCCTGTTGTTAGGGTTCCGCTCAACGCCGCAGCGCCTCCAACCTTTGATGAGGCGGTAGCGCGGGCCACCACCCTTACAAGGGATACGGTCCATGCGGGTATGTTGACTACGCGCGGAATCGAGCAGCGAACCTCTGATCCCAAGAGGAAGTGGAACTCTCACCACCGAGGGTCCGACTCCAAGCAGCCACCGTTCAAGAAGCAGGAGAGCGCAAGGGTTTACGCGGTCCAAGCCGCGGTACCATCAAGGAAAGGATACAGCGGGCCTCGCCCATGGTGCAACAAATGCAAGTATCACCACGAGGGTGAATGCGCAAGAATCGAATGCGCCAAATGTGGCAGACCAGGGCACAAGGCGATGAATTGCCGTATCAGAGAAGCTGGAGTGAGCGACAACTGCTACGCATGCGGGAAGCCAGGGCATTTTAGTCGGGATTGCCCGCAAAAGGGAAATCAAGCTCGCGGGAGAGCTTTTGTGATCGGCGCAGGCGAAGCTAAAGAAGAGCCGAATGTGGTAACCGGTACGTTTTTGCTTAACGGCCATTTTGCATCTGTCTTATTTGATACTGGCGCTGACCTAAGTTTTATATCCGCTGAGTTTAAAGACTCCTTAGGCTTAGCAACCAGTAGGCTAGACACACCTTATACTATAGAACTAGCCAATGGTAGGCAGTTATGCGCGAACGAAAGAACTGAACAATGTGTAATAATCATGGGAGGTCACGGGTTCAATATTAACTTGTTGCCAATAGACTTGGGAAGTTTTGACATTGTGGTAGGTATGGATTGGTTAGTCGAGAACCACGCGGAGGTTATTTGCCATGAGAAGCAGGTTCGGATCCCACTGTTGAACGGAGAGATCTTGGTGATTCAAGGGGAAAGAAGGGGAGTTGCGACGAAACTAATTTCGTGCCTAAAGGCGCGCAAGTGCCTAAGGAAAGGGTGCTACGCCTTCCTGGCGCATGTAGTAGAGAAGAAAGGAGATGAGCGAAGAATTGAAGACTTACCAGTAGTGCGCGAATTTCCAGAAGTTTTTCCTGAAGATTTGCCCGGATTACCGCCGCCGCGACAAGTCGAATTCCATATTGATTTAATCCCAGGAGCTGCGCCGGTAGCTCGAGCGCCTTATCGATTAGCTCCATCTGAGATGCAAGAGCTATCCAATCAGCTACAGGAACTATTGGATAAGGGTTTCATACGCCCAAGCTTCTCACCTTGGGGAGCTCCAGTGCTGTTTGTTAAAAAGAAGGATGGTTCGTTCAGAATGTGTATTGACTACAGGGAGCTGAACAAGCTGACAGTCAAGAATCGGTACCCCTTACCGAGGATTGACGACTTATTTGACCAGTTGCAGGGATCCAGTTATTATTCGAAGATAGATCTACGGTCAGGATACCACCAACTTAGGGTCCATGAGGAAGATGTGCCGAAAACAGCCTTCCGAACTAGATACGGCCATCATGAGTTCTTAGTGATGCCTTTCGGGCTAACTAATGCGCCGGCTGTATTCATGGATCTGATGAACCGCGTGTGCAAACCATACTTGGATAAATTTGTAATTGTATTTATAGATGATATTCTGATTTACTCTCGGACCAAGGCCGAGCATGAGCAACACCTGAGATTGATTTTGGAATTGTTGAGGAAAGAAAAGTTGTATGCGAAGTTTTCCAAGTGCAAGTTTTGGCTTAGAGAAGTTCACTTTCTCGGTCACGTTGTAAACGAGAAAGGAATACACGTTGATCCTTCCAAAGTCAAGGCCATCGAAAACTGGGAAGCGCCAAAAACCCCAACTGAGGTGAGGCAATTCCTAGGACTAGCTGGCTACTATCGACGCTTCATTGAGAACTTCTCCAAGATAGCTCTACCTCTGACCGCGCTAACTCAGAAAGACAAGAAGTTTGTTTGGGGCGAAAATCAGGAAGCGGCATTTCAAATGTTGAAACAAAAGTTATGTAGTGCGCCAATCTTGTCTCTGCCCGAGGGGACGGATGACATCGTCGTTTACTGCGACGCTTCACATCAGGGACTCGGATGTGTCCTTATGCAGCGAGACAAAGTCATAGCGTATGCCTCGCGCCAACTCAAGACCAATGAAAAGAACTACACAACGCATGATCTGGAACTTGGAGCGGTTGTCTTCGCGCTAAAGATTTGGCGCCATTACCTCTATGGTACAAAGTGTATAATCTTTACGGATCACAAGAGCCTTCAACACATATTTGATCAAAAGGATTTAAACATGAGGCAACGAAGATGGGTTGAATTGTTGAATGATTATGATTGTGAAATAAAGTATCACCCTGGAAAGGCGAATGTGGTAGCAGACGCGCTAAGTAGGAAGGAGCGAATAAAAACGCTACGAGTCAAGGCTCTAAAACTGACCATTCGCGCAGAGCTCTCTACCCGCATCCGAGACGCTCAACAAGAAGCCTTGAAACCAGAGTTTGTTAAAAACGAATCCCTTGGGGGTATGATTAAGAATTTGGAGATCAAGGAGAACGACACTCGATATTTTGCTAACCGCATATGGGTCCCTCTCATGGGAGGATTGCGCGAGCAAGTATTAAACGAAGCTCACAAAACGCGGTATTCTGTACATCCTGGCGCAGACAAGATGTACCAAGATGTTAAAGCGCTGTATTGGTGGCCCAATCTTAAAGGCGCCATCGCGACGTATGTCAGTAAGTGCCTGACGTGTTCAAAGGTAAAGGCTGAATACCAGAAACCGTCGGGGTTACTTCAGCAGCCAGAAATTCCCATGTGGAAGTGGGAACAAATCTCTATGGACTTCATCACCAAACTACCAAGGACACCTGGGGGTTACGACACGATCTGGGTTATTGTCGATCGGCTAACTAAATCAGCACACTTCCTGCCGATCAAGGAAACCGATAAGATGGAAAAGTTATCCCGATTGTATATTCGAGAAGTAGTTTCAAAACATGGAGTCCCGGTGTCCATCATTTCTGATAGAGATAGTCGGTTCACCTCAAGATTTTGGAGATCGTTACAAGGGGCTTTAGGTACTCGTCTGGACATGAGTACGGCTTATCATCCCCAAACGGATGGGCAAAGCGAGCGAACAATCCAAACATTGGAAGATATGCTGCGCGCATGCGCAATCGATTTCGGAGGTAGCTGGGATACTCATCTCCCATTGGTTGAATTTTCTTACAACAACAGTTATCACGCAAGCCTCAAGGCTGCGCCGTTTGAAGCTTTGTATGGGCGCAAGTGTAGATCCCCACTGTGCTGGGCTGAAGTGGGTGACAAGCAAATGACTGGTCCAGAATTGATCCAAGAAACAACAGACAAGATTTTTCAGATACGGGATCGCCTTAAGACAGCGCGTGACAGACAAAAGAGCTACGCAGATGTGCGAAGGAAACCGTTGGAGTTTCAAGTAGGGGATAAAGTACTTTTGAAAGTCTCTCCATGGAAGGGAGTCCCCCGTTTCGGCAAGCGAGGAAAGTTAAATCCGCGCTACATTGGACCATTTGAGATCCTGGAAGGGATCGGTCCAGTTGCTTATAAACTCCGTTTACCCGCCGAACTCAGTGGAGTTCATGATACGTTTCATGTGTCCAACCTCAAAAAGTGTTTATCTGACGAAACGTTGATTTTACCGTTGGAAGAGATTCACGTCGACAAACAACTGCACTTCGTAGAAGAGCCTATAGCCGTAACCGATTGGAAAGAACAAAAGTTGCGCAGAAGTCGAATCAAGTTAGTAAAGGTTCAATGGAACTCAAGGCGTGGGCCTGAATTCACTTGGGAAAGAGAAGATCAAATGCGCCAGAAATACCCACACCTCTTTCAGAGCATGGCTTCTGCCAGCGACGTCTCCTAAATTTCGGGACAAAATTCTCTTAACAGGGGGAAAATGTGACACCCGGTAATTTTCCAATCCTATAAACTAAGTAATCAACCTAATAATTAGGTGATCGTGAATATTATGCGCGCAAATAGAATCAGCGCGGGTATGTGTTATATGCGCCCTGCGCGAGCGCGCTATGTTAATCAGCGCGGGCATTTGTTATGTGCGCCCTGCGCGAGTGCGCCACGTTAAGAACCAGCGTGGGCATATGTTATATGCGCCATGCGCGAGTGTTTTGGCTTTATGTTTTCATGTAACTTAACTTTATGATGGGTTGACCGTCCCGCATGATGCTAAGGCGGGTGCATCCCAAATCGTTTATGCGCGTGCGGAAGGGGAACTAACCTCCCCGCATGGCGGGAACATTGAGAGCTAGTTTGTCTGAAGCTCCAAGATGGAATTGACTTCAACATGACTGATCACTATGTTGAAATACCAAGACCACCTGGAGAATTTACAAATGAAACTCAATGTCCCTGACTGCGAGAAGGTGACGTACCTACCCGCAGCAAAGAAATGTCCTTCACGCAGAAAGCTATGCGCACAAAGTGATACGCGCAGAACACTTAGTCTATTCTCCAGATGTAAGGAGATTATTCCCGCCCAAAAGAAAACAGTAGCGTGTTTCAGAGATTTCTACTTTTTAACTGTACACTGACAAAAGTACCTGAAAAAGCATACTGTAACATGAAAAGTCAACTGTCAGCCACCCTACTCTCACCAACCACAGACCTGCATGTTCTGTCCAAATCAAATCAAAATCTTTTATCCACTACTCCACTTTTAAGTAAATAATAATAATTTCCATACTTTATCATCATTACACCTAGATATGAAAAGATTACAATCCCCTGAAGCAAGGGATTGTGTTCCCTTGAGTTTGCCTATAAATATGTAACCTAAACTATTACCCAAACACACTTCAAACTTCTCTCTTAAGAACTGCAAACTTGCACTAATCATCTCCCAAGCATCCATTGTTTTCATTTCCGATCCTGTTACTAGGTAAGCCGAGAATATAACCTTGAGATCTACTTTCCAACCCTTATATTCTCCTATTCCTTGATCTTAATATATATACTTCTTGTTATTTAATCGTATTCTAGACCTTCAATTCCGAGGCCAACACCAAGAAAACCCGAATCTCGATTAATCCCTTAACAAGAACCACAGGTGAGTCTCACAGCCCCTATTTTCACTGTTTTCACTGCTTTTAAACTGTTTTCGGGGCGAGGGACACGTACTTAAATTACGATTTATCATGGTATACTTACAAGTTATGTAAACGATTGTGTTTAAATTATGTTTCATGATGAGCAATGCAAACGGTTATCTATGGTTTACGATGTATGTGCGCCAGAATTCGAGTAAGTGATCACTTTACCATTGGAACTCTAAGGGTAGGGACTGCTGGTTTGATCCACCCACTCGTAGGGGTCGCACCTCTTTGCATGGACAAGTGCCTAGAATGGGGCAGTACTATGGGATTGAGCCCGCTCGTAGGGGTCGCGCCTCTTTGCATGGACGAGCGCCTTGTTTTCCGGCACAACGTCCGCGCGTAACCCGCGGGACGGTATTATTGATTTGCTCGTAGGGGCAACGCCTCTTTGCATAGACGAGCACGGCTTTTCAGAAATGTCCACGCGCAACCCGCGGGACGGTATTACACTATTTTAGCTCGTAGTGGCAGCGCCACTTTGCATAGACGAGTACGTTTTCCAGAAACGTTCGTGCGTAACCCGCGGAACGAATCTATCAGAAATATGTTGTCAGATCTATGTTTTCATACGGATTATCAAGCATATGTTTAGACATGAAATCAGAAATGTGTTTCAATATGATCTTTATCAAGACTATGATGCAATGCGATTTATCGAGTTACTAAAACTTGTGAACTCACTCAGTTTATACTGATTCAAATGTTTTACGTGTCTTTCAGGAGCTAACTAGGTAGCGCATGGAGTCACACTTAGAGCACCTCACGCTGAACATCTAAAACTAGCTTTTTGGAAGATTTTAGTTCTATCCCTTCGATGCGCGTGGTTGTTCCCGCCGCGCAAGGGGATATGGCGTGGAAATCTTCAACAGTTTTTATACTTGGATGTTTTTATGAAATTTTTAAACAATGTAATGTATTTGTATTAAACATTTCATGCGCAATGAAAATCTTACTTTGAATGTTTGCAATGGCCCGTGCTTAATTATCAATCCCCACTCGCGCGCGCCCGGCTGTTTCCGCCGCTCAGGGCCGGGTGTGACATGTGCCCTCCTCAAGCTAGCTGCCTCATCCTACTCACCCGCGTGCATACTAAAAGTCAGCTACGCTGAGTATGTTCTAGTTAATTTAGGCAACATACCTTTCATTCACATACTTACATAATTACATATCCGAAGATACATAACTTCATCCTTACTTAAATACTTACATACAAACATACATTCATTCTTACATGAATACATTATTTTATTCATTCATATATGTTTTAAATATATTCGCCGATATTATTAGGGTCGGTTCCCTATGTTCGCTGATATTATTAGGGTCGGTTCCCTACATTTGTCGGCATTATTATGGTCGGTTCTCTACATTTGCCGATATTATTTGGGTCGGTTCCCTTTCTACCTTCCATTCGTACAATAACAAGACTTGCCTTTCATTATATAAACATACTTTCGTACATACTCAATTCATTTCGTACTTTCATACATACATATTTCATACTAGGCATAATACATATTACTTTCCCTGTCAATACGTGCAATATCCGAAGATCGTTCATGCACCGACAAGCATTCATTCATAACATTCATACAAACTATCACATTAATAATTATTGCATACACTTACCATTTAAGGTAAGTGTATTAACGTTCACATTTAGTATGCACACAGCCCCGAAAACATAACAAGGAAGTGGGGCTAGAAACTCACCTTAATCCTATTATGTTCGCCGTTAACGGTTATTCCCTTCTTTAACTGAGCTCGGCTATCTGTACATTAATTAGGTGTATCAATATTTTCCCTAATTACATTATTTAGGTTTCAGCAAAAAGGGCTAAGTCTGGTATATTCTAATTGATTGTCCCCATACCTATAGATTACATTTGTATTCAAATACACATTGTATTTGAATGCACTTTATATTCGAATACTCTTTGTATTCGAATATCCTTTGTATTCGAATACAATTGGTATTCGAATACACTAAGTATTCGATTAGAACACACTTGTGTAACCTTTCTATATCCCTTTCTTTTTTGTATTCGAATAGACTTGTATATGTAACCTTGTATTCGAATGAATGTGCACTCGAATAGTACATGTATTAGCATACACCTTGTCACTTGTATTCGAATGGACCAACTTGTGATCGGATGATAAAGGATTCGAATAGGCATAGCGTTAGAATACAGTTTGTATTCTTCTAGGCATGTGTTAGAATACCATTTGTATTCTAATGAAAAAGTATTCGAATAGGCTTATAACTTGTACTCAAATTGAACCTCAATACGAATAGGATTGTATTCTAACGTGATTGTATTCAAACATGCCTTGTATATGAATAGAACTGACTTCAAGGGAATTTTATTCAATCATGTCTTGTATTTGAATACCCCCTTGTATTTGAATGACATGGTATTCGTATAGAATGCCTTGTATTCTAATGGTCCACCTTATTCGAACACCATTGTATTCGAAATCCCTTACATACGAATACAAAGTTATGGGATGAACTTGTATCCCATCTTTTCTGTCTGTCTGTCTTTATTTCTATTCATACTTGTATGTATTCGAATACACCTACTGTGGCCTTGTATTCGAATAGAAAATTTTATACACCCACTATTGGGTATTATTACCCTTTTTATTTTCATTTTCTCATCATACTCCAACATTCATCCACGTAGTTTAGTGTTATATAACCTCCTAAACAATTTTCATTACCTTAGACCAACATCTATCTTTCTTAACAATAAAGTTTAGACCTTTATCATTTTCAAACCCGTTTTAACTAGATCTAGGGTCTCTAAGTGAATCCGTATATACCCGTAAGTTTATTGAGTCCACTTTTAACATCAAGTTTACATTTTTATGGTATTACACTACCCGATTAACTTTCGTTCCAAATATTAGGGCAAACCATTCATAAAAACATAACCTTTATATGTGAAATGTACCTTTCTAGCGCTTCTAGGTTACGCTTAGCTTTGATATGAAACTTTAAGGCTATATCTTGCTTGTATAACCAAGTTCTACGAGAATCCAAGCTCGGTTTTGGTCTTGAGTCTTTATCTCGGTCGTCGCCGAAAACCAAGGGAGTGTTTGTGTGTGTTTTTGAGTATGTAGGAGGCTTAGAAGATAAAAATGAGGGTTTTAGGGAGGTTTAAGGAGTATTTATATTGTCTTAAGCCCATGGACCTAAGGCCCATGACCATCCATTATTCCATCTTTTATTTCCCAAGTCCATACTCTTTTTATCTTACTTAGTCTTAATTAAATATTAACACATATTTAAACAAATATAATTCTTTTTTATTTATTATCGTCAAAAGTAGGATGTTACAGATATGACAGATACTAACAACATTTTAAGATGTTTCTGATGAGCTATATGTAATGTGTGCTATGTGCTATATGTAGGTTAGTGTAGGTAGTAGTTAGTGTATTGTTAGTGGACGATTTTGGTGTCCGTAGCAATCGAATAAGTTATGGATAGTCTAGATTGTATATTTATTGTAAAATGGCCATTCACTATGGTTTGTATAGCGAATGGGTCCATTCGTTAGTTATCTAGGCTATTCATTAAGTTATTACCATTCTTTATGAAGGCATAACGAATGATGTCTCATTCGTTATGAAGATATAACGAATGAGGCTAACTTAACGAATTGGGCTTTGGCCTATATTTAGGTAGATTATGTTCATAATTAAGTTAGAGAGCTTTAGGGAGAGAGATGTAGATCTAAGTTATCCTCTCCATAACTTATTCTTACACTAATAATGTATTCATTCTAATTATCAATAAACTATGTATTTAACATATCGATTGATCTCATGTTTATCGTAATTGATGCTCCGGATTAGCGGCTAGATCCTGGATCGTATGACGTTCTATCACGTAGGTTGATTAACAAGATAATTGTGTTTAGTATGTGTAGGAAGATTAAAGTCATACTATGTGTATGTATTGTAAGATTAATGTAGGAAGATTAAAGTCAAACTTGGTTGATGTAATGATTATGTATGCTACGAAAATAGCGTGGTCCATATTTGGTGTGGGATCGTTTGTTAGATTAATAAAGGGTATGTATATTTATGTAGGTATTTATTAAATGATGTTTGTGTTGATAGATCTTTTTTTGTGTAAATGATACGAGTAAGCTGAATCTGTACGTTATTTAACAAAGTGTAGATTTTAATTATCCAGATTTATCAAAATGTAGGTGACATGTGGAAATATTGTGATAAAGAGTAGTCGGCTTTTATTTTAACACTGATAAACAATTGCAGGGAGGTAAGCCAATGTAACTAAAAATGATTCAAGTAGCAAGTGTGAAAAAAAGAAAAGTAGAGGTAAGGTTTTTAGAGTATAATATGTTTAATCATCCTAAATATAATGTAAGTAAACATTTTGTTAAATTTTGCGATATTATTTACTACGTAGGTGGGAGTGTAACTAAACAAGCTGAACATGTGATAGCCAATAAAGGTATGAAATCGTGTTAACATAGTTTATATTAGTCATGGTATATTGTCTGGATTTATTTATGTTAGAAGTTCTATAGTAGGTATGTTTATGTTGGATTGCGATGATAGATATTGACAATATTTTTTATGTTTCTGATGAGTACTATGTAATGTGTGCTATGTGCTATGTTTAGGTTACTGTAGTTAGTTTGTGTTGGCTGCTAGGCAAGATAATGGTGTGTTTATATGCTACGGCACATTACTTTTATATTAATATTTGTAGTTGTTTAAGTATGTGTAGGAATATTAAATTCACACTATGTGTATGTATTGTAAGTGTATGTAAGGACGTATTAACTGATGTTTGTGTTTATATATTTGTTTTTGTGGTTAAAATGATACGAGTAAGCTTAATTCGTTGTTATTTACTAAAGTATAGATCTTAGTTATACTGATTTGTCACAATTTAGGTGACATATGGAAATATTGTGTCAAAGAGTAGTCAGTTTTTATTTTATCAATTGATAAGTTATTGCAAGGGGTGAAGGTGATGCGGCCAGTGTAACTAAAAATGATTCATGTAGCAAATGTGGATAAAAAAAGAAGTAGACGTAGTGTTTTTTAGAATATAATATTTGTCAAAATAGTTTAATCATCTTAAATATTAGTAAGTAAACATTTTGTTTAATTTTGTGATATTATTTGCTACATAGGTGGGAGTCTAACTGAACAAGAGGTGATAGTCAATAAAGGTATGAAATTGTGTTAACAAACTTTATATAAATCATGGTATATGGTTTGGATGTGTTGATGTTTAATCTTTTTTGTAGGTAAAAAAGTTGTAAATGATAATAGAAAACTAGATGGGAAATCAAAAAATGCCATTCAAGACGATGATGATTTCGTACAAAGGCAACCTGATGTATGGAAGGCAGAAGACGCTAAGAAAAGAGATTACTACAAAAAATGAGGACTTTGGATTTCCAAGTCTTAGAATCCAAGTCTTAGGACCGGATCGTCACCGCATTCTTTATGGCGTGGATTGAAACACTTACCAAAAAACATAAAGAAGTTGTTATTGAGTGGGGATTTGAAAAACTATTGGGCTTGAATGTTGTTGGTATCCCATAATTGTTAGCTTATTATGTTGTTGACCAGTTTGATAGTTCGACGATGAGAATAAAGGTTGAAAGTGGTTGTATCGATATAACCAAGGAAAGGATACATTAGTTGACAGGTTTACCAATTGGATGTGTTATGATAGAAAGAATTGAAGACCGAAAAGGAAATACATATATTAGCAAGACATGGAGAGGTGTTTATAAAGGTCTGAAGGAGGTTAGTGCCAAAAACATAGCCAACAGACTAGAATCGTATAATAATTTCGATTGGATGTTAAACAGAATAGGAATGCGGAGATGCAGCAGAGGGAGACGCAGAAGTTATATAATCGGATGGAGTTGTGGAATCAAAATCATGCATATTATTGGCAGCAAGTGATAAATGACAGATACTAGGATGACCACCAGAGTTGAGCGCATGAGGCATTGCATCAGGGTGAGCCAGTGGTGGAGAATCCACCAATGATTGACTACACAACTATGGGATAGTTTTATGGGAGTATACACTATGCACCACCTTAGATTCATCATTCGAGGTGGATGGATCCTCATGCGGATGCAGCTCGTGATGCTGGTGCGGCCAGTTCGTGGATGCTTTTAACTTCTCTGGTATTATGGATACCATGAGATCTATCTTTGGTGACCTGCAACCACCTTATTTTTGAACACTCGCAAATCCACTGATCAGGTCCATGTGTCTCTACCTATCTTTTATATTCTGTTGACTTTTTATATTTGTGTTTATAAGCGGTCGGTTGGCATATTGAACTTTTAGGTCGTGTGGTTGGTGTTGGTGTTTGTGTCTATGTTTAAAACTATGTTATTTTATTTTATGCTATGCAACTCTATTTGAATCCAGAGATGGGTAGTCGTTTGTTACTTTCTTGTGATTGGTATGAGCATCCCGTGTTTTGCATCTATTTTTGAAAATATAGGTTACATTGAGGACAATGTTAATCTAAAGTGTGTGGTTTTTAGCCTTAGAGTAGCTTAATTGTGCGCAAAAGCCGGAATTGTAACTTGTTAATTGTTAGTATTAATGCCAAGTAGAGGTCTTTGGTCATGGCCAGTTTTTAAGCTTCTCAAAAGTCTTCCCATGCAAATGTTTTTCAAAATGAAAATTAAAATGGACCGTTTAGATGAGGATAACATGTCATGTGGACTTGTACACATGTTTCATGTCGGCAGCCTAATTCCTCCGGTACATGTGTGAGATTTGCCTCACATATAATTGACATATAATAGATAGTATATACACATGTCATATGAGTGCCATTATAGAGAGTAACCCGTATGCTCATGATATCTAGAACTTGGTTGGCTCATGCATTTTGAGATCTTAATACCACCACCTGTATGGAGAAATACGACTGTAGAAAACCCACGTTATATTGGCCTTAAAAAAGATCCCTACCCTACATTATCCCTTATGAGCCAATTGTTGCATTTCCCATTTTTCTTTATTTTTTTAACCCACATTACAAGTTATGTTAGCCTTGACCTTTTATTTTAACCATGTGGATGAAACCCGGTATAATAAGAGTTGTAATTGAGTTATTTGTCGAGCATAATACACAATGAATTGTATGTCTCAAGTCAGTCTCTGTTTATGTAATGATAGTTATTTACGTATGTGATATTAGTGTTATCAGTTAATAAAAGTTGGAAAATCAAAGAAAAGCTCAAAAAGAGTCAATGTTTGGGGTGGGTCAGTATCGTTTTTAAATAATAGTCAGTGAGTTGTTTGTTTGTTTGTTTGAATAAATTGGGTTTCATTCAACATTAGTCACTAAATAAATCCACTTCCACACCCTAACATAAGCCATATCAAAACCCTTAGTTCTATTCTCTATGCAACCGGTGGGTAATGGGTGGAGATATGACCTGATTCCAAGCTTATTACATTGTGTTCATACTTGGTATAGAGGGCATAGAGATACTAGAACATTTTTTGCTAGGCTAGATATTAAACCGAGAGGAGAGATGTTATATTATGAGGGGTATGAACATGTGTGCCTTAACCGGAAACAAAGTACACTCGTTTGGACAGTTTCATAGTTTTAAAATGTATCATTAAACTGTTTGCTGGGTTATCAACCTTGAAAGTGTTAGTTCTTGGTAATTGGGTATGACCTTACACCTCACTAGTATTAATACTGATAATTGATGAACCATTGATTGAGGTGTATGTGTTGCATAAGAGTTTGCTTGAGGGCAACCAAATGATAAGTGTGGGGATGTGATGTGTGGGTAAAAGAATGTGTATTAAGTGTATAATTTCGTGTGTTTTAGTTAGTAAAATATATCGAACACGAGTACTTTGAGTGTGTTTGTGGTTACTGGTATTGGGAGCTTAACGGAGCTTATTTGGAACTAATTTGGAGTGTTCAATGATGGAAAAATCGATATTATACGAAGAGAGGTGATCGGGAGCTTAACCGGGCGATCAAGAATCAAACTATATGAGAAAACGGAATTTTGGAGCAGGGCTAGCCGTAGGCTACGCCTCCCAGGCCGTAGCCTACGGCCTGATATTGGTGTAAGGCAGACAGAGACAGCCGTAGCCTATGGCCCAGCCGTAAACTACAGGATTTTGGCCGTAGGCTACGACGACCTAGCCGTAGCTTACGGCCGGGTTTGACGGAAAGAGGGTTTTTTGATTATTTTCTTCCATATTTAAGAGGAAAAACCCTATGGTCAAGAATTATTCATTATTCACCAGTTTTGGGACACCTTTGGGGCCACTTTTCATCACCATAACATATCCTAATCATAATATTGATCCATGAAATCCTTCCCCAACATCATAATCAAGAGAATGAAGATCGAGATGCAAGGCTAAAGGTTTCATAACCTTCTCCGGGTGTAGGGTTGGGTTGTATGTTAGGTTTTGATATTCTATACTTTTAACCTTGGATTTAGATTTGGTTAATCATTCGGTTGATCAATTCTTCATGCTTGTTTGTGTGCTTAAACGGTTTTTTAGTAATTGATTGCTTAATCTTTGGTCAGTTAATCGATTTGTGGTCATCAACAATTAGGATTAATTTCTTTCGTCATTGACCCGTTTATAATTAACCATATTAGTGATTTTGTGTTTCAACACTTAAAACTGATAATCAAATAGATTTTCATTAAGCTGTGTCAATTGTTCGGATTCAATTCTGACGTTCAACATAGCCAATCGTTAAGTCATTTGGTTTACATATTTTAACAAGTATTCATCCAAGAAGTTTATTAATTTTCTAACTTGCTTCAAAACCCGAACCCTGGAGTTTGGTTATTTTCATATCATTGTTTACAAACTACTCATTTAAACCACTTGATATCGTTTGTCCACTTTAATTATTTCATCATAAAATTTGAGTTTCACTTGCACTTTCTACCGATTCCCTATAGAATCGACACCTTACTTGCCCTAGCTAGTAAAGGTATTATAAATATATTTGATTAACCTTTCGACATCGATCACAACCTTTAAAAATTGTTTGAAAGAAAGTTTGCAAAAAAATTAAATAAGCTCAAAAATGTTTGATGAATCATTAAGGGGTAGGAGTCAATTAGTGGTGATACTGATGAAAAAAAACTATGCCTAAGGTATGATAGAGTTTGCAACATGTTGGATTAACAGGGGACCACTCATGTATTGTGCTTAATTCATACCTTAATGCATCACATTGGCATCAAAATACTTGGTAAGTTTAAAGTAGACAAATATATTTACAATCGACCTTGGGTTCTTGGCATAATAATATCCAAATAGAAGTGTGTCTAGGACGTTATGAAAATTGATCTAAATTAATTAAATTTAAAATTAATGTAACTAATATAATATTAATTTCATCTCTACTTCAAATCTTTTATTTCAATTTTTATTTTATTTTTGTTTTGTTTACATCCTTAAATGAATTTTGAGGGTATTAATTTTTAAATTTTGTTTTAATTTTAATTTTATTTTTTTTAACTTTAATTTTATTAAGTTTAAATTGTGTTTACTTATTTTTAATTTTTAAGTGTCTTTTAAAATAGGGTTAATGTTTTACAGCAATGTCCTCTATGCAATGTTTGTTAAGTGTTGACCCAACAAAAATATATGTTATATATATTTAAGGTGTTTGGATTCGGCGAGTATATATTTTGCGGGTTTAAATTTGTAAATATTTTCAGAGTTCGGTGGTTGAGAGTGTAAAATCGTTTATAACTCGAGATGTTTTGACTTTATCGCGAGATAGGCTGACCCTACGAATAGGTTAATTAAAAATATCCTTAACTTTATTCACTAAATCTTATCCACAAAATTTTCTCTCTCTGCCTTTTCTCTCAACCAACGCCTTCTCCCACCGCCTTCAAGATCTGCACAGATCTTCAATCAAACACAAACATATGCTCTCTTAATAACACTTATATAATCAAATCAACACGGATCCTTGTCCCGTTGTATAATATTTCTCATATCTTGATTCATGTTCTTGTTTCTAGGACTTAAGAACAGTTCTTGACAGAACTGTTCATACCTGATTGGGTGTCTATATGTTTTTCTTTGTTATTTATGATTATATAATACTATTATCGATATATTTAGGAGTATGCATGTTGTTTAACTGAGATTTTGTCATGTTTTGTATAGTTTTGAATTTTTTGGTCTATCGGACTGTTTTAGGGGTTTATAAACCCAGATGAAGTGTTTGAACATGGGTTATGATTGCCCAAATCTTCATACTGGGTGACCATGAACCCAAAAATGTGTTGAAAGGTTGATTTATGGATGTCTTGTAAGTTTGGGTATTGTGTTCAAATGGAATGAAAGATGTAATCGAGTGAGAAATTAGATTAGAGATGAATGATTGTGTGAACATGTCAAAGGACATGTAATCGAACTGGGATTTGATTGGAAAGAAATGAGTATGATATATGACAAGGACTGTGTAATCGAATTTCTTTTGGATTAGCAAAGTTGAGTTGAAAAATATCCAAGGATCATATAATCGAATAACCATTCGATTAGGTTTTATCACTATAAAGACCATATATTCGAATGACCTGTTCGATTATAAGAATAATCAAAAGAACCATTTATTCGAATAGCCATTCGATTAGACAACAACTTTGGGTGGAATCTCCAAGTACCAAGTGATCGAATAGATATTTGATTAGAAAATAATATGTCAGAATACATTACAAGGACAATGTAATCGAGTTCACATTTGATTAGAAAAGTTCTGGACATGCTAAGGAAAGTCTAATCGAATTAAAAGTTCTAATCGAATCGAATCGCTTGTCTAATCTAACCGAATCACTATTCGATTCGATTAGACCTTCATTCTATTAGATTAAAACTCTACATTAGATTAGATCATATGACAATTGTAAATTTCTCTGATTAAATCTGAATCTAATCTAATATAGTAGAGGTTGATCCAAGATAACTAGTTATTGTGTTGTTTGATCCGGTTAAGGGACATACATCAACAAATAATGGGAATTGATATAATATCATGCTAAAAAAGGAATCATTAATAGCAGATCACTAAAAATTAATAGTGAATACTGGCTTATTATTTACTTGATGTTATAAACAATTGTAACCATTACAATTAATAAGAATACAAACACCGATATAAGATATTAATAATATAACCTGCTTATGGAATTAGTCTAATTTGGTATGATTCAAAGAATGAATCTGCTCATGGGATTTGTATAATATAACCTGCTCATGGAATTAATCAATGCAATATATAGATGTAGTCGAACGACTATGTATGCATCAAACATCTTTTTTGATCAATTGTGAAAAATCAAAGATATGTGAAATATATGATTGTGTTGATTAGTCTATATGATTAATCAACGCAATATTCTATATGATCAATTGTGATGAATTAAATTTCCAAACATCGACTTTATTATAAGACGCTTCAATCAGAATGTAGGAATAACGAATCTGGGTTATAAATTTCTAATTATATCCAAAGAATAAAATAATTATATAAACATATAAAAATTTCCATAAGCAAGATTAAGAGTTTTCATATAAACTTCTTATGAGATTTTATCATCATATCCCTATATTTAATTAAAAAGGAAAAAGAAGAGAAAATTTCGGATTGACTAGATTGACTTCTCACAATTCTAACAATAACTTGATTTATCTCCTGAACTTAACTATATATATATATATATATATATATATATATATATATATATATATATGATGGGTAGAAGAGTCTTTTACTCAAAACTCTTAAATTTACGAGTTTTACATCACTTCAAGCATAGTGTACAACTGACCTTTACGTTTGATGTTCAGATCTAGGGTTTTAATTGAAATCCCGCCCATAACTTCTTTTGAAATTTCACCACTCTCTCTTTTGCTTTTTAGAATCCCGCCCACAACTTCTACTTTATCTCACCTCTTACCAGACGATTTAACTCAATTGGATTTAGGGTTTATGTTTTCAAATGTCGAAGGATGGAGATGGTGGTGTTAATGGTCTCTCTCGGTGCAGATCTGGCTTGGTTTTCATCTCTCTGGTATCTTCTTTCCTTTGTACAATTTTTTCCTTGTTTTGATTTGATTGTCTATGTGAGCTTTTCTCCTTTTTGAAATTGATGGTGTCGGTAGGGTTATAGTAGTTAACCCGACTTACCGCCTCCCAAAATTCGACGACAATTGTTCTTGTTTGACGAATCAGGTAAGACCATATTTTCACATTCGATTCTCTCAGTAAATCAATATCTTTTAAAACCGAATCTTTAACATTGTGTTATTATTTATGGCCAAGTTAGGGTAAGGGTCACACTCTACAGCAAGAAGACCAGAAGAACTAAGTTCACAACCCCATTCGTTAACGGACTGGAACGAATTAGAATATTGAAAGAATTATAGAATGGTCCCTGGACATAGGGAACAGTGAATTAATTACAAAATAGCCCTTAAACTTTATTAATTTATCAGCTTAACCCCAGCTAAGGGCTCTGCCCCTTAGACCCCGCTAGGGGCTGCCGCCCCTAGAAACCCGCTGCCAGGGGCGCTGCCCCCGGACCCCCGTTCGTTGTGGGTTATAATTAAATAAGAAATACTATATGGATAGTGATAGTAATTAATACGTGTAATTGTTATACAGTTAGTCGTGCACAACTCAAGAAAGGAAAAACCATAAACGGTGAACGTAACCGAATTCAGGTGAGTTTCTAGCCCCATTTACTTGTTATGTTTTCGGGGCTGTGTGCATACTCGATGTGATAGTTGATACACTTACCTTAAATGGTAAGTGTATGCCATGTATGATTTATGTGATAGATACTACGTTATGAACGTGATTGAAAGTTTGTCAGGACGTGAACGATCTTCAGATATTGCACGTATTGACAAGGGAGGTATGTAAATGAAAGATGGATGTGTATGATATATATACTATATTATCTGAGATAGAGAAAAAAGGGATCATACCCTAATAATATCTGAGATAAAGAAGAAAAGAGGGATTAGACCCTAATAATATCTGAGATAGAGAAGTAAGGGATCAGACCCTAATAATATCTAAGATAGACAAGAAATGCATCAGACCCTAATAATATCTTAGATAGATAAGGACAGAGGGATCAGACCCTAATAATATCTGAGATAGAATGGACAGTAATTATATAGTATGAAAGTATGTATGAAATTATGTATTGAAAGTAAATTAGTAATGTAATTATTATGTATCTTCGGATGCATAATGGAAAGTAAGTATATGTATTGTATGATGTATGCTTAACTAGAACTCACTCAATGTAGCTGACTTTTAGTATGCATGCAGGTGAGTAGATTGAGACAGCTGGCTTGAGCGGGGGACATATGGCAGAGGAATAAGAGTCTGGCATCTGAAGACGCTTGATGTTTTATATTTAACGTTTTAATTATGAAAGACAAGACAGTTTTAAGACATGATATGAATTATTAATGTAATGTTACGAAACTTTTATATTCCGCGTAAAGTTTTAATTAACTCTGATTAGTAGAACTGTGTTTATGAGTAAATCCAACATCCAAAGTGGGGCACCAGTAACGGGACCTTACATGCCGATGTTTTTGTGGAACAATAGTTTAAAAAACACCTCATTTGTTTTTTTGTATATGTGTGTGGTTAATTTTATTGTGTTTACATTTCGTTCGATGCAGCTTGATGAAATTGGCAAAAACGGTGAGGAGCTTGGAGAAGTAAGATATTCATAAAGATAAGATAAAAAAAGTGAAGATAGTCAAGACAAAAGTGCATTCAGCTTCAAAAGTCCTTGAGGTATTCCTATTTACCATATTACTATATTTTATATATTCTAACGACCTTCTTATGTTCAGTATAGATGAGAAGGCGGAAGCATTGGGAAACTGAAACAAAAACTGAAGAGTATTAAGTTTTGCAAGGTATTCAATCGAACATAAACTAACAAACATGAGATGTGTTAATGTTCGTTGTTTTAACCCAATGAACAGTTCTTGGTGTTTATATTCTTTTGTTTACTTAATGAGCAAACATAAGTGAACTTCCCACCGATTGTCGTAAATTACATTCATTTACAGGCCTCTGCATTACATAACAAACTAAGTCACTGAAATTTGAATCAGTGACTTAGTTTGTTATTCATCTTTGTCTAAAGCTACTATCTTAAGTTTTAATATTACCATTAGATTTTATTTGTGGCTTTGATAGGGTTCGAGTTCTAAGTATCTTGACAACAATCACTCCAACAGTTGTCTTCACCATTTAAGTTTTAAAGAAACAACTGCAAATAAAAACAAATATGAAAGGCAACCAAGTGATGTGAAAAACCAATTTTGCCCCTTCGATAAACTTGCAGTAAACCGTAAACATTGGGGTAAGTGAGCAATGAGCTTTGGGTATTTGTTTGATGTGAACTGTGTGGAATTCATTGACACAAGTTTGTTAATTTTATTGGAATTCAGGAACCATGTGAAGCGATATGTTGGAACATTGTGGTGTTAGAGCTTTGACTACTGCACAGTCACGTAAGTTTCTTTTAGTATATGAGTTATGCATATATGCCCAAAGAGATTTACCCTGCTTTAACATTAGGTTCTATTAGGCTCGAGTTCGATTCGATTATTAATAGTTATTAAATAAATTGTTTATTATCATATTTAGGCTCGCGAGCTAATTTGAGCTCGATAAGTCACTAGTAAAAAATTGGGCTTCAGTGACACACAAAAATCGTCACTGTAGGTAGTTAGTGACGATTTTTTTTCGCTGAATATGTCACCAAAGGTCGCGCCATTGTAGATGTTGTTTGGTGACACACAAAAAATACGTCATTGTAGCATATAAAATTAGTCACCGTAGAGTAGAGGTGTCACTATAGACAAGTGATTTTTGTTCCAATTGATAATGTCAATATAAACCATTTTCAGTGAAACATGTTTTTTGGTTAATGGCAATATATCAACAATTGGTAACATGAATTTTTTTTTTTTTTTCAATTTTATGTTTTGCATGAAATTTGTCACAGTACACTATGTTCAGTGTGACTATTGGTTGGTATTTGATCACAATTTGAAACCAAGTTGTTAATCTAAATTGTGACTATTACATACCTTCTAATGACATAACAAAAATGAAAATGTGAGCTAAAACAATTAATATAAACTAGTTTTATTTTAAGTGTCACTGTTGTGTATCCTTTAATCACACTAACTTTGAAAATTTCTTGTAACATTTCCATTTATTGACATATATTACATAGTTACATGACCCTAACTGTGACATTCGTGACAAAATAAGGTATACCTTATTCATTACGTAGCAAGTAAACGATAAATCGGTTAATTCGTAGTACTTAAACGAGTAACCGACCGATACTAATTATGACACGTATATATACTGAGGGGTCATATACGGGTTATATATATATATATATTATAGAGGCTAACATATTGATATTTATGCCCCAGTACGTTTAAAACCATTTAAACGAAAAAGGTTTCGTTTATTGATAGGCTATGAGTTTAAACGCAATCGTTAACATCAAAACTAGCATTGTAGAATCCGTCAAGCCGAAAAATATTTATAAAACACTTATATGACATGTAAGAAATTCGTGAAAATATTTTGGATTTTTTAACGAGTCAGTACATTTTTCTTATTTTACAAAATTAGGCTGAAAAACACTCATTTTCTTATTTTACAAAATTAGGCTGAAAACACTCGTTTTCGCGCTATTTTCGCACCCGAACTAGTTTTCTTACGAAAACCCGAACCCGAATTACATTTGGGACTAAGACCTAACTTTGGCACGGAAACCGAGGCGCAAAGGGCCCCCCTTACTTGCGGCCGCAATTTGTGGGATACCCCCACCCTTTCTAATTTATTGTATATATTACTTTAATGGAGATATTTTGCACAAAAATCAATTAAACACAATTCCCTGCTGATCTTCTTCATCATCCATACCAAAAACCCTTAAGGTAAACTTCAAATTTCTTAAGATTTCATGCTTGATTAACAAAGTTTAAACTTAGAAATTAAGGTCTTGATTAGTTTTAAACATGTTTAACCATCCAAAAACCATAAAAATCAACTAAAATAAATTTTTGATGTTAAACATGTATACAAAGCAGAAACATATATATTTTTGACCAAAAACACGGATTAGAACACGAATACGACATTTTTACGGTTCAAAAGTTCGGTTTGAAACCAAAACCGAAAACCTAATTAACAAGGCTGTTAAATGGATGACTTATGCTTGGTTTGATGTTATATGATATGTAGATACACTGAGTTTGTGACTCGAGACCCGGAGAATTGTTTAAGCCATCAAAAAACCACCGAAAACCGATAAGGTAATACCGTTTTACTCGTTTAGGGTTGTTTAGTATTAGGTTGTGACGTGCTTATTTTTAGCTTGTGAAACTTTTTAGGGACATTAAGGATCATATAAATGAGTTCCTGTTAAAATTTGGTAATTTTTCGATAAACAGAGAATATTTGGGGAATTTATTACCGTTTATTGGCGTTTATTTGGGAAAAATAGTTAAATTTCATGAAAAATTATGAAATTTTGTTTGGGACTCAGAATTGTTATGGTAAGATCACTGGAAAAATTTGGGGACATTTGAAGATGTCTAATATTGTTTGTGCAATTGTGTTTTAATCGAGTTTTAACAGCCGAAAAATGCACAAAAAGGCTTTTCGGCCAAAGCTTTAAATTCGGGAGAATTTTCAGGAGCTATGTCATGGTATTTTAGTCAGTTGGAAATATTATGGGATTTTTCGAATTTCATTTGGTATAAACGGACTATTTATTACCTAATTATAACTCATTAAATGAATTTTTATAAATAGATAATTTATCATAAAATTTATAAAAAACATTTTATAAAATTTTTCATATTTTAATTTATTTTTATGAAAGTTTTCATAATTTATATATAAGTGCACAATTAGTTATAATTAATTGAAGATTTAAATTATATATGTTTTAACAAAACCGACAGTTTTGTGTTTAACAAACTGACTGGTATGTCAAAACATCAAAAGTGGTCAAATATCGTATTTTTAGATGAATTTGATAAAAACAAACTTTTTACGAGATTTCCGGATAATTCGGGTGGATTGTACACGTTTTGTATAATCAAACCCGTGTGAAAACGGAAACGAACCCTGCGATCAATCCAACTACCGAAAATTCGAAATTCTTTTATAAACCAAATCATTTTATAAGATCCAAGCTATAATCGAGGCACACTACTTACTGACACGTATTACCAGCCGGAACTACGCTAAGGTGAGTTTCACGACCCCACTTTCTAAACTGTTTTACGAACTTTTGGGGTGGAAATCATGTTTACATATACTTATATACTTGAAAACGTGTGATGATGTGAATTATCTAAGTACTAACACTTGAAACTCCCCACAAACACAAGTGATTAACTTCGTGCCGGTGACGTTTGGATAGTACTATCGGTTTGACAAACGCAACTGACAGGGCCAGAGGGGTATGCCGGAACATGTTAACCCAGTTGCACATTGTCATTTAGATATGTTACATTCTGCTATGTGGTGTTAGACATAGTAAATACTTGGGGCAAAGTGGCTGTTAAATGCCAATGGGAGTGCATGGGCAGGGGTGGCCATGTGTTTTAGCTCTTTTCGGTTTTACTTGTGGCTTAGTATAAAAACGACATACACATACATTCGTATATACTTACTTACCGTGAACTTTACGAACTCATATACTGATTTTGTTCGTACTAGTGAAACTTGAAACTCACTAACTAGACGTAGTTGACCCTTTTTAACATGCTTTTCAGGTGAGCCCAAGTTGGAATAAATTGCTATGTGCTCGGTGCTAGAAGAGAAGTGAATCGCTGTACATAGACGCTAGTATACATATTAAAGAATAAGCAATCACGCGAACTGGTTATGTGATTTTCATCTAGTTTGTAAACTTAATACCTACCAATGTAATATGATGTAAATTAGTTTGTTGAATTTCTTTATAAACAATGCGGTTGATACCAGTATTATCTGTTACATACCCGTATTACGCTTCCGCATCGACCTAGTCGGGGTGTGACACTAACACACTTGTTGGCACACTATTATTAAATTAATGTGAGTTTTTATGTATTTTAGTTACAAATAATTTTGAACAGTGTGACTATATGTAGTTAGTTATCACACAATTGTTAATCTAAGTTGTTACTATTACATACCTTCTAGTGACATAACACAAACGAAAATGTCACCTAAAACGTTTAATATAAACTAGTCTTATTTTAAGTGTCGTTGTTGTGTATCATTTAGTCACACTAAATTTGAAAATTTCTTGTTACATTTGCATTTAGTGACATATACTACGTAGTTACATGTCCCTAACACACTTGTTGTTAAACTATTATTAATATAATGTGAGTTTTTATGTATTTTAGTGACAAATAATTTTGAATAGTGTGACTATATGTAGTTAGTTATCACACAATTGTTAATCTAAGTTGTGACTATCACATACCTTCTAGTGACATAACACAAATGAAAATGTGACCTAAAACATTTAATATAAACTAGTCTTATTTTAAGTGTCGTTGTTGTGTATCATTTAGTCACACTAAGTTTGAAAATTTCTGGTTACATTTGCATTTAGTGACATATATTACGTAGTTACATGTCCCTAACACACTTGTTGTTAAACTATTATTAGTAAAATGTGAGTTTTTATGTGTTTTAGTGACAAATAATTTTGAACAGTGTGACAATATGTAGTTAGTTATCACACAATTGTTAATCTAAGTTGTGACTATCACATACCTTATAGTGACATCTCTTGTTTTTAGTGTCACTGTTGTGTATTCTTCAGTGAGACTATCTTTGAATATTTATTGTTACATTTCCCTTTAGTGGCATATATTACGTAGGTACGTGACCCTGTAACATACTTGTAGTTACAGTCTTTTCTTAAGATTGTGACTGTTTATGGTATGTAGACACAAATATTTATGTTGGCAGTGATTATATATAGTTAGTTTGCACACAATTGTTAACACAAAATTACCAATATATACCTTTTAGTGACACTTGTAGTGACACTATCTTTAATGAATGTGACCATATATATATATATATATATATATATATATATATATATATATATATATATATGTTAGACAAAAATTATTTAGTAAAATGTAACTATATAGTTTATAATCACCCAAATGTAACCTTTTAGTGACATGATAATTTAAAATGTGACCAAAAATGAATTATAATCACATGTATTTGATTGCAATTCACATTTAGTGACATTTGCGAAATAAGTATAATAATGGATAATATTTAAATGAAACGATACAAGAATATTATTAAAATAAAATGAAATTCTTCTACATATATATATAAATTTTTAAATATGGGTAATTACAAATATGCATCCTAATCTAAATCTCACTAGTTGAATTAGTTAAGTCGGCTTAGCTGCTGCATTAGTACTACTCCTGGTGAACTTCGACTTAATATTATTCTACTGGTCCTTTTATTTTAGGTGTTTTTTGACCTTTGAATCTTTCGGTTGATTCCGCTGCTGACCATTAACATGTTTAGTAGTTGTCCCGTTTGTGAAGTCGTTTTGATTTTAAGTCTGTTGATCATCCTGTGTCGACACCATTTAAAAAGGAAAATAGCACCTAAGTTGTTTGAAATACTTTAATAATTTAAACACAATTATAGACAGTAATTACATAAACTCACATCAATAATGCAAAGATCCTTTGGCCAAGGAACAAAACTACCAACTGCATCACCGATTGTTCGATCATCAGGGATTTCATGAGGTAAAAATGTTGCATCTTGTATCGATCGGTCAATCGACACTTTGTAGAAGTCCTCTTGGACTGGAACATTGTGACATGTTTATGGACCTTCGGATAAGTAAATCCTACATGAAGCGACAACGTTTCTCTTGGACATAAGGAAAAAAATACAAAGACATATTTGTAAAATTACATACCCGTTCTCCTTTAGGTGAAGGAGTATTTACTTGCAAATGTGAGCTTTCCGCGTTATTTTTGACGGTTTTGGAAGATTCCTAAATAACATTTTATAATTCCCACAATTAATTAATGAAGATTGTAAATTACTGAATTATTCAAAGAATAACTTACTTCATTGACTTTCTCATATGTACAATGTTTCCTTTTGCCTGTAGCAGAAGTGGCTCGGTCATTCTTACCGGACAAATTTGTAGTTATTTTCAGTTGGCATCCACCTGATTGACTTGGAGACTGATTTCCAGGACCTGTCTCATTGCTCTGATCAAATACTCATATTTAAAGTACAATGTTATAATAGAATTGAATTGATCAAAATAATATTAAAATAAAACAATAAGTTACTAGTGTTATGTTAACCTTTGTGGACTATTTAAGTTGAAGTATATGATCAGTAACTGTGCCATATGACCCACCGAATATGCAGTTTGTTTCTTCTGGGACCCACTTAAATGAGTCGGAGACTGCTTTTCATGAGTACAATGGATTAGCATGGATAAATTTATTTATATTTATAAAAATATTATTGATAGATTCACTTAATTGCTATTGATTCGGTTTTGTCCCCACCTGAATCCCCTAAATAGCAAGGCTGGATAGTAACGCTCTCATGTCAGCTTGTTGTTTATAAAGCGCATTTTTCATCAACATAAGTTCTTCACCTTGTTTCTGTCTTTCTTTTCTCTCTTTTTTCCTTTTCGTCTCTCTCAGACTGGACCATAAGTTGAAGCTCCTTTATTTGTTCTTTCGTCGATCCACTAACTCGTCGTGGACCGTGAAGATATATAGAAGACATTACTCCAGTTACTACCCCTCTTACGCAACCACGTTTTTCGTGGCTAAAGACCAGTGTCATGGCATCCTCGCCTTGATCAACCTTCAACTCCCCAGCATTGTTTTTTTTTTTTCATTTTACAGCTACACAAAATAATATGTAAAATCATTTAACTTTAACAACAAGATATGAATAAATTAAAGACAGTCTCCAGAACTCACTAGTTGCTGTGCGAGCATTTTAACCTCCGCATCTTCTATTTCACCATCTTTGTTTTGACGGGCATTATACCACATCAGACACCGGGAGGGAGGTACATATTTTTCAACTTTGTAGTTTGAAAGCTTCTTATAATTTACAAGAAAAGTGCATTAGTATTAAGGGGGTGTTTGGGTTTCCTTATTTTTACCCCCTTATAACTTATTCATTTTTATAGATTAAAATAGTGTTTGGATAATATAACTTATTAAACCTTTTAAAGAAGGAAAAAAGAGTTTTCGTAAGTTAGGATTTTGTAACATATGGAAAAATCCTTATATAAGGTATAAGGAGGTGTAAATAAGGAATCCCAAACATGCCCTAAATCACATAATCTTTTTTTAAGTCCTAAGTATCTATTTAGGGAATTATTAAAGAATTAAACATTTACCATTTTTTCTTCAACAGTAGCATATCCACCTCCCCAACCGGTGGTTGTAACTAGAGGTGCACAAATCGGGTTTTTTCTAATACCCGGGTTCGGGTATGGAACCGATTTCGGGTATGATCGGGTATTTGAAAATCGGGTATTGAGAGAAATCAGGTAGGGTTCGGGTAGGGTATTGAGGAGAAAAACTCAACCTATGTACCCGGGTAGGGTATGATCGAGTTCGGGTATTGGAACCGGGTACGACTGGGTATTAATACCCGGTTTTGAATTTGTACTTTTTTTATACATTTTTTAATTTGTTTAAAATTTAAATTTTCTTTGTAATTTATAAAAATAATTAAACTATATAACAAAAACCATAAATCCACTTAATTACAAATTATTTACTTAGTAGTATGCATTTTACAAAAACTTAAACATATAAGTTGTGAAGTAAACAAAAAAATATACAATAAAAACTCATGTATTATTTCGGGTATTTAAAAATTGGTATCGGGTATAACGGGGTATCGGGTATAGGGTATGACCAGTTATGGGTATTTACGGGGATAAATCGGGTACGATTCCGGGTACGGGTATTGACCTCAAAATGCATACCTTATCCATACCCTACAGGTAGGGTCGGTTCTGGTTTCTGGTATAGAATACATGGGTATAAAAAAAACCGGTTCCGGGTATTTTTTTTGTGTCCGGTTCCGGGTATGGGTTTTTTGTGCACCTCTAGTTGTAACGCGTCTTCGCACGAGCTTCCTTCCTTATGTCCGATGAATCCTTCATGAAAAATAAATCTCACATATGTCAATTCTTAATTAAATTTTATAAATATGAAAAATAATGAAATTATATATGTTGATGATGATAAAAAGATGGACCTATACCTTGAATTTGTCGGATTGTGTTTACGCGACAAATTTATTCCAGTGATCTTGGTTAAGGATTATTGTCCGAAAACGTCTTGGAATTCTAGCTAACTTCTTTGGTTTGCCTAGGTTGGGGTGTATGTCCCGTTTATACACCCTACTTCTAAAGCTTCTTAAGAGAAAACCGAGACAAGCCATAACAACTTTTCTTTTGTCTTCGTCTACTTCGTAATAATGTTGAAATAACAATTACAATTAGAATGAAATATAATGTATGCAACAAATAATTGATCAGGCATTTTATTGTTATCACTTCCCACAACTTATCCCTTAGTTCTTTGGATGCTTCCCTCCATGTAAGAACACTGACATTCACTTTCTCCCTGACCAGATCTCCTAAGAACCTCACGAATTCAGGTATGTACTTTCCACTCAACCTGCCAAATGCATCGAACTTGACTTTAGGTTTTTTTCCACCAGAATTTCTGTAGGCACTTCGCATCTTTGGCAGTCTGGCAATCCCCTTTTCTTTTTATCTTTGGCATCATTGACTTTATGTTCGTTCTCCTCATCTGAGGGACTCATATCAGAGTCACTCGAATAATCGTGAAATTCTTCATTAAACTGGTCTTCCAATGCATGATTCTCTTCATATGTTCCTTCCAATTCCATGACCTACGACACAAAGTAACATGAAAATGAGAGTTTTTGATTGCAAATAAACATATATACAAATCATCACAAACCATAGTAGAAGAAGATGATTTGCTTGATAACAAATCTGCGTATTTCTGAAAATCGTCAATCGAGTTCTAGAACAGAAACCGCCAACAGATGTGGAATGAATCATTATGAGCATGTCTCTGTAACATTAGGAGTGTAATGTGTTCATGGCGGCAATGGAAAATTTTCAGTTTAGTTAATTTTCAATTAATGATTGATTAACGGTGCCAATTTGAATCCTATTAATATTAAACAATCATCAGTAAGCTAGATTTGAAAAATTGCGAGGGAAAGATTTTGAGAAATTAGAAAATATCGTCGACCCTTCAGTTTCCAGGCTGTGATTACTTATCATTATATTTTTATAATTTGTTTTTAATCTGCTAAATAAACGTATTCATAATGTTACTCTTATAAATACATAATGTAAATTTATATAGCAAAATTCCGACCGACCCCAATCTCTTTTTATTACCGACCCCATTCTGTTTTTATTACCGACTTCAATCTTCCTCACGCTTGTATTAACGACTTCATTCTTTACAGGGGACTGTACGAAAAAATATGAAGTATGTCCCACTTATGGAAAATCAAGATGGAAGGTGGATGATATTAAAAAAGTAACATACAATAAAATTCCAGCAAAAGTATTATGGTACTTTCCCATAATTCCACGGCTTAAACGACTTCTTCAGTCACCAACGACTGCACGACATTTGAGATGGCACACGGAAAGTAGAATAAAGGACAGTGTTTTACGTCACCCGGCAGATTCACTAGCATGGGCTGCTATAGTGACATATATGACTTCATTAAAGAAGATCCAAGAAGTTTGCGGCTAGGCATTGCAGCTAATGAGGTGGATGTTAATAGAGGAAATCGACACCACAGTGTCTGGCCAATTTTAGCTGTCAGTTACAACCTTCCACCATGGTTGTGTATGAAAAGGAAGTTCATCATGCTATCGTTATTGATATCGGGACACCGGGTAACGATATTGATGTATTTTTAGCACCGTTCATTGAAGATCTACAACAGTTATTCGATACGGGGGTAGAAACATACGATGCATATGCCCGAGAAAGGTTTACGCTACGTGCTGTAGTCTTTTGGACTATAAACAATTATCCCGCCCTTGGTACACTTTGTGGTTGTCCATATAGTGGCTTCTTTGGTTGTGTAGTTTGTGGTAAAGAAACAAATTGTGTTAGACTAAGAAGATCAAATAAGCAAAGCTATGGTGGCCACATACGGTATCTACCTTATGACCACCCGTTCAGAAAGAAAAAGAAGGGATTCGATGGAACACAAGAGTTTCGAAGTGAACCAATACCTAAGAACGGGGTAGAAATTTATAACGAGATGGAATATTGTATAAACATTTGGGGTAAGGGCCACAAGAACAATGCATCAGTCATGCAACAAGCTTCGAACGGGAGAGGTGGGAAAATCAAAAAACAAAGGGGAACAAAAGAATCAGATACAATAGAAGAAGGCAGCAATGGTAAACCCTACTGGAAGAAATTTAATATTTGGCATCGGCACTTAGATATTGGCGGTTTAATTCTGTCAACCATTGTATAGATTTTATGCATATTGAAAATAATGTGGCAGAGAGTTTGATTGGAACACAGTAAACATTCCGGGAAAGACGAAAGATGGATTGGAGGCTCGACTCGATCTGGACGATATGCACTTAAGGCCAGAGTTAACACCAAAGAGAGACGGCACAAACATTAGGCTTCCGCCTGCGAGTTACACATTAACAACAAAGGAAAAGGACAAGTTTTGCGATACGTTGTACAAGTTAAGGGTCCCACAAGGGTATTGTTCAAATTTTGCTAGTTTGTTTAGTCTAAAGGATAGGAAGCTAATAGGACTTAAATCACATGACTATCACATGCTTATGCAACAGTTTTTGCCCCTTGCAATACGATCTATTATGCCACAACCCACAAGATATGCTATAAGAGGTATTGTTCTTATTTTTATATTCATATCACCATATCACTCCTTAATTATTTGGTAAGTTGGAATAAAGCATGTGGTTACATGACCGTATACTTTTTTATTTCAGGTTCTGTTTTTTTTTTTCAAATCAATTTGTAGCAAGGAGAACTAGGTCGAGGAGGTTGACAAATTGGAGGCAGATTTGTTTGTGACATTGTGCCTTCTCAAGAAATACTTCCCTCCATTGTTTTTTGATGTTATGGTTCATTTAACCGTGCACATTGCTAGGGAAGTTAAGTTATGTGGTCCTGTATGCTTTCGGTGGATGTATCCATTTGAAAGGTGTATGAAGGTTATTAAGGGGCATGTGCGAAACAAAAATAATCCAGAAGGATGCATTGTTGAACAGAATGTTGCTGAGGAGACGATTGAGTTCTTGAACGAATTCAAAAAAGACTTGAAGACTATTGGTATTCCTAATAGTTTGAGGAACTCGATTGAAAATAAGAATAGAGCAAGTAATAAAGATGGAGTTCCACTATCAATGGACAAATCGTTGGACGACATTTCTTCAGATCTGTTCATGAAAGCACATTTCTATGTGCTGCAAAATACAACCAAAATTGTTCCTTATATCGAGTAAGTATTGTGTACATGGATTATATTATTTTATTTTCTACTATACGGTGTATAAATTCGTCAATATTTATTTACAGTCGACACATGGCATTTCTTGAACAACAACATCCTGACAAGAAAACAGCATGGCTAGAGAAAGAGCACAGCTTAAAATTTGGTATGTGGTTACGATATGAGGTACGTACGTATACTACATATTTCATAACGGCCTTACTAGTTAAATATTTATTATATTTGATCACGTGGAATTGAAGTTCACCCTTGTAGTATATATGTATCAGGTTGAGAGAGAGTTAGCGATATAGCGAGAAAGTATATCAGAGACCGTAAGGTGGATTTCATATGGACCAAATAGAAACGTATTGAGCTACGAAATCTATGACATCAACGAATTTACATTTCGTACCAAATCTCGAGAAGGTAAACTGCACCAGAACAGTGGGGTTAGTGTAGTAGCAAATGACTTGCACATTTCTAAAGAAGTTAAAACCTACACCGAGACAAGTTATTATGGGCTTTTACAGGACATATGGGTACTTGATTACCATTTTAGAAAAATCCCGCTGTTCAAGTGTGACTGGGTTGACAATAAAAAACGGGGTAAAGAAAGACGACCTTGGGTACACATTGGTTGAACTTAGTAGATTAGGATACAAGAATGATCCTTTCATATTGGGCTCACAAGCATGACAAGTTTTTTATGTAACAGAACAGCTCATAAAAAAATATCAATAGTAATCAAGAATCCTCCAACAACTTATACGTATGCGTACGAAGATGAGGAGTTTAGTACGGTGATTAGTTATGAGAATGAAAATGTATTGCCCCCTGTAGACAAAAAAGATTTGGGGAAGGAATCCCGAGATGACTATTACCGCAATGACGGTCGGGATTTAATTATACGTACTAAGGTATGCATTTCTTTCTTGATAATCTACTGATGCATTTGTTAAATCTGAAACGTTAAGTTGTCAAGATGTATATTTGTACAAGTGTAGCTAAAGCTTAGATTTGATTGTATCAGGCACAAGTGGACCCTTTTTTATTATCACGGACGTCAACCATTGGCTCACATCGTTACTTAATATTAGACTAGTATAATATTGTTGTAATATATTATGTAATATTTTCTCATTATTTGTTGAGTCTCATTATTATGTAATATTTTCTCATTATTTATTGAATCTCATTATTAATTATTATGTAAAACGCTTAAATTTGGATTTGGAAAGACATGGTATATTAATCTATTTATAAAGGTGATTCGAAGTTATAGGGACTAGATCAACACTGAATAATTTTCGGCTAGCAAGGTAGCCGTAATTCATAGCTATGTACACATTAACCTAAGTGATTTGATTTATTTCATAATTACCTAGGAAGTATAAAATGCAATATTTAATTGACAATAATATCTTATTTTCTTCATATAAAAGACAATATTATTTTACCTTAACTACATTAGGCCAACCATTAACATAAACTAAAACCATATCAAAGTTAATATTCATTCATATAATTAATAAGTAGTAGATACAAAAACTTAATGTCCAGAAATATGTAAAGTTACATTAAAATAAAATATCTAATTAACAATATAGATTGTGAACATCGATTGATCTTCACTCCAGTTGAAACGGGCCCTCAACCCGACATCTATCAAGTTCTCTTCTAGAAAATCGTCTCACTTACGAACCTTGTATTGACGCAACTGGTAATACATGTCGTTCCGGTGAGCAATTGTTTCAAAAATATCCCCATAATCACCAAATTTGAACTTCAATCTGAAGTTCCTCAACCGGATGTTGTATCAGTTGACAAATGCAACCGGTAGTTTCTGCAATATTAAAAAACAAAATTTCAAGTATAAATTTATAACTTATTATACAATAATCTTTGATTGAAATTATAATAGTAAATAAGAGAATGGGGTATAACATACGAGGGAACCCTTAACCACCCTCTTAAAGGTGTAGTCGTATTCTAGCCCTTGAACGTCGGTGTAGTCTTCTGCATTAAATCCAAAAAAACATGCATACATATCAAATATTTTGATCAAAATTTAAAAAATCAAAATCGGACTCAGATACTAGATTTTATAATTAATTATAACCCTAATTCATGTATTTATAACTACATTCATTATACGCAAAACTCAAATAGAAAGGAAGACGAAATATCGTGCATGGTTGCATATGGTTATTCATAAATCGATCAAACGTGTAAAGCATATATGAAATAACCCTAATTGTCTATTGAACATTTAGTCACACCTAACAATGTGAACAATTAGCATATGTTACTTCTAGTCACAAATTGTATGCATTTAACATCACCATAATATATATTTTTTCATACAAAAGTAATTAGAGATGTGACTATAAATTACTTACACTTCACATACATTTTCTATACCATCCTCATTCACAAACTAACTCAAATTAATCTTTATTATAAACCTATTTTCTCTCTCTTCAACCGACCCAACCAAACCAAACCCACCTTTTCACACTAATTAGCAACCCAACCTTAATTATTTGTTTATTAAATCAATACATTTTATAATTTCTGTTTTTTATTGAAAGTGACGAGAAATATAAAAATGTATTTTTAATAAATATACAATATATTTAATTTAAAAAATATATATAAAATTAAAAATCATATATGCTCAACCAAATCGTTTTTTAAAAGCGACGTGAGCTTCTCTATTGGTCATATAACCGGGTAAACTTCAAATTATTCGTTGCGTAGAATATTGAAAAGTTTTTTCATCATCTTCACTTTAGCTTCTTGTTGTCGGTCAATATTTACTTTTTATTAAAAAATATATTTTTTTATAAACTTTGTTTTAGTTAAAATTTATACCAGCGTGTTCACAAAAATAAACTGAACAACACTGTGTTTTTAGATTTTTTTAAACACTTAATTATTAAAAGTTATTATAAAAAAATCAATGTAATAGTTTAAACTAATTAATGTGTAAAGAAAGGAAAAACAAATTAAATAGAAGTCCAATAAAATAGTGACATGTGGCAGTGAGTGGGTTTGCAAATAATTTTTTTGTGGTGAACCGGTTTGACTCATTACTTTGGTTTGCTGATGGTTAGTATTAGTCATACCTAAACTAGTATTATACTTGTGGAGTTACTTTGTCACGTATTTCATTTCTGACCGACAAACTAGTTGTTTAGTATTAATAACATTGCATTTATATCTTTTTGTACTTAAAATGGCACCTGCACATTATGTTGTTCATAATTGTTAGTTCAGATTTGCTCTCACAGTGTTAACTATCAAGGTTAGTCTGTTGGTTTTATATTACATGCATGTATATGATAGTCTCTGAAACTGAGTGTAATTTGTAAGTTTTGTTTAGGTTATAAACAGTTTGAAGCATCAGAGTGTATCCATTGTTGTGTGCGTTAACTATGTTGATTTTGGTGTTACAGATGAAGATTACTGATGTAGAGGAAGATGGCATGGAAGATGATAAAATGTTGATTTGGTCATGGATTTTCAAGGAAAGGATGGTCTAATTTCCGCGAGTTGGTGGATTATTTCTCATAATATCATATGTCCGAATCTCGGATAGATTATCTGAATCTATGATTGTGTTTCCGTAAAAATTTTATTCACCATAATTATTATAGATTCGACCAAGGTCGACAAAACGGATCTTCGGATGCCTGGGGTGCTGCCAAGACATCCATGAGTAATTTGATAGATCCAAATTTTCAAATTAATACGACCGAGATCTACTATATCATTAGTTAGGCTAAATCAAGTTTAGGATGTTGACAGTTATTCAGTTTGTACGGTTATTCAGTTTGTACTCTGATTGTTATAGTCAATATATAGCTTTTCATGATGATTTTTGTAACAGTCGTGACGATTATTCAGTTTGTACTCTGATTGTTATTCCGCTATACCATATCGAATAGTAAATATAAAGATTTCGGTAAATCCAAAAGTACAAGCATACATATCAAATAGTTTGATCAAACTTTAAAAAATCAAAATTGGATTCATATAATAGATTGTATAATTAATAACCCTTCATTTATTAACTACATTCATTACGCAAAACGCAAATAGAAAGGATGACGAACTCGTGGTTGCAAACACTGGTTATTCATAAATCAAACTGCTTATAATCGTGTTTAGAACAAAAATGGGCCCAAATTATCGTGTTTTGAAAAAAAAGGCCCAATTAATCATCTTTTAAGCAAAATGGCCAATTGAAAACCATAATATAGTCTTTAGTCACACATTAAAATTAAAATGTCACTATAATCACATTTAATTAATTAGTAATATTTTTACACATCTAATAAAATGAAAAATTATAATCTGGATAATACCGATCTATAAATTCAGGAATTATTTTTAGAGTCACTATTGTTTAACCTTTAGTCATATTGTTACATAAATACATGACCCTAACACACATTTAATCACACTCTTTTGTAAAGATTTTTTTGTGACTATAAACTACTAAGACAACACTAACATTTCCTTAAAAGAACGTAATATGTAATGGTCACATGTTGACTAAAAAGTACTTACACTTCACTAACATTTTCTTAGTAATGAACATTTAGTCACACCTAACAAAGTGAACAATTAACATATGTTACTTCTAGTCACATATTGTATGCATTTACCATTACCATAATATATAATTTGTCACACATCCATATTCGAGATGTGACCAAAAAGTAATTATACATCAATAACGATGATTGTCTATTGAACATTTAGTCACACTTAACAAAGTGAACAATTAGCAAATTTTACTTCTAGTCACAAATTGTATGCATTTACCATCACCATAATATATATTTTGTCACACATCCAAATTGAAGATATGACCAAAAAGTAATTATACATCAATAACGATGATTGTCTATTGAACATTTAGTCACACCTAACAAAGTGAACAATTAGCATATGTTACTTCTAGTCACAAATTGTATGCATTTACCATCACCATAATATATATTTTATCACACATCCGAATTGGAGATGTGACAAATAAATACTTATACATCAATATCGTTGCCTTAGTATTAAAATTTAGTCACACCTACTAAAATGAACTGTGACTATAAACTACTTAAACTTCACTAACGTTTTCTTTGTATAAATCGTTAGTCACATCTAATAAAGTGAACAATCACCAAATTGCAATTCTAGTCACGTGTTTTTTTCCATTAACCATGACCATAATACATAATTTGTCACACATCAATATTCGAGTTGTGACCATAAATTTCTTTTACATCAATAACTATTTCGTTAGTTTAAATTTTTAGTGACACATAATAAAATGGAAGCTGATCATTTGTTACTTCTAGTCACATGTTTGTTACATTTGTCATGACTATTAGTTATTGTTAGTGACACATTGTAATTGTCACTGTCACCGTAAACTTTAACATACGGTAACATAATTAATTAGTGTGACTAATAAACCTAAAATTAACGTCACACAAACAAATATTTACTGTCATTGTAAATTACATTTACTCACAGTTACGTTATGTCACTGAATGTGCGCCATTATATAGTGACACCTAAAATTGCCATATGTGACCATATGTTTATCTATGGTATCACAAAAAAATTTACATTTGTGACAAATGAAAAACGTGACCAAATAGTGATATTTGGTCACATTCCGATTAAACGTCACTAATATTTGTGACATACGTTATGTTTAGTGTGACTAAAGAGGTGATTCTCTACGCAATAGTGACACAAGCCCGCTGAAATCGTCACCAAAACATTCCATGAACTTTCAAGCATACATACGGTGACACTAGTCTTCGAAAGTGTCGGATTGACCTGACGGGGTGTATGTCACTAAAAGTCGATTTTGTACTAGTGAGTGAAACTCAAGCTCGATTATTAAACAAGTTTATTTTTAAGCTCGAACTTGAGTTTGTTTAAGCCCGGCTCAATTCGAGCTCATAATGAGCTAATCTCGAGTAACTCGCGAGTGGTTCGCTATCTGCTGCATCTTATGTCCCAAATAGCATTTGTATATGGTTTGCTATCTGTTGCATCTTTTGTCCCAAATAACATTTATTTTATTTACACTCAAATGTTCTTTTATGTATGTACTATTGCCTATATGAATGAACTATTATGCATAGATTTCATGTATATCACTAACTTCACAGTTTGTTTATGTTTGTTCGTTTAGGTTTTAAACGAACAAACATAAACAAACACATGGACGTTCATGAACATAAATGAACGAAAAAAATTGTATGTTGTTTCCAGGCTGATTTGGGTTAACAATGGTATTTTAGACTTTTGTAAAAAAAGACTGATCGAAGCTATTTTGACTAATTGCAAAGGATTAGCAAGAGCATGTGCTAAGGTAAATATTATTATAACCGTATAATTTTAAATTTATAAATATAAACATTTAAAACATGAAGTTCAAGTTTTAACCTTGCAGGCTGGTGAGTTTCCAGAGCCCGAGATCATTCACTATAATCCTAAAGAGTTTGATTTTCGTAAAAAGAAAGCATTCCCATTCGGTAACCAGGTAACTAATGAATGTAATATTTTTGTGCAAAAAGTCAACCTTCTGTTTAATTTCTGGTATCGATCAATATGTGTAAACTCGACCATTCATTGGCAAGTTCTAAAGTTAAAAACACGATAACAAGTTTGCAAACACAACAAAACCCGATCATTGATTTTGATTTGTTTTCACTTTGTCAGTTATTTGAATTTTAAAATTGAGTTGAAATTAAAATGAAATTTTGAAAATCTGTTTTGAGTGAATTCGGGTATATTTGAGTATACTGAATTAGAAAAATATAGTACAAATGAACTTTCACATAGGCGAGAGGTTTTCTTCTTTCGATATTGGGTTATGCCACTTATTAATATTTTATGAATGACTTAAAATCGGTTTTGCAAACCAAACAAAACCAAAAATTCAATTTTCAAAAAACATAAAACTAAACTAAGATAATGGTAAGTGGCAAAAAGGTCATTTTAGTGGTACGGTGAAATTTTTTGCTCTTTTACCAATATTGCATATATAGACATCGTTGACTAATGTTACACCTTTGACCTGAAATTGCAAACAAATATGTTCACTTTTTTCATCTATTAATCAACATTGAAGATACTATTCCACGAGTTTTAGAAGTCAAATGACTAGAATGATAAGCTGACATATATAACAATGTATATAATGCAGGCTCTTTAAATAATGCTGGAGGGAAAGTCAAAACGGTGCCATGATCCTGCATTGACCAACTTGTTTTAAATGAACACAACTTTGTATATGGTTTAATATTTTTGTAGGTTAGTTAATTTAATTCTAAAATAATGAAATTAATAGATTTGGTAATACTTGTCCTTAATATTTTTTAATAATACTTCGTAGTAATTTAATTTATTGTTAGATTGACAAGCAAATGATTTATTAGATTCGACTCAAGGTTTAATGTCATCAAGCGGTGACAAACAACACCGGAATGAACAGATATGTGGCCCCTAATACACAACCCATCGTTTACAAAAGTGAGTGTCTGCAAACCTGAAAAGACGATTAAATCAGTCGAGACGTGAAGGATATGAAAATTCTTGTGTCGAAGACTGCTCTCTTGAACGACATCAGGCTAACATCTACAACTTGTTATGGCAGATCATAGAAGTATATGATCAAATTAGTGCCCCACCAAGATGAAATCAGTCAAGACGAGAAGATCTCATATGACCAATAATGAAACAAGACATGGATCCATAATCCAAAATTATTTATGTTGCATATTGAGATAAAAGGTACATAAATCTGGTATAGTTGCCTTATTTGCTTTAATATTTGATATGTGAAACTTTAAAATTTCGTGTGCGTTCGTTTATTGGCGTTTGTATATGAATATAATGAAATCAATATTTTATTATTAGAAATTTTGTGGTTACCATGTTGCTAACGCATATTTGTTTCTTTTGATGGCAAGGCCCACAACCAGCAAATTCTTATGGATGAGCTAAAGTTGGATACACAAAAAGAGAGAGTGTGACCCATTTGCTCTCTGATCAATGCGCGCTTCGTTGGTTGGTATCATCGCATTGACAAAAAAGTCAAATGTAAGGACTAAACCATTCACTAGATTATTTAATAGAAGTTTGCCTTTCATTTTCAAATAAATGATTTTTAAATGTTGACTTGATAATGCAAATAATTAATGTACATGTCCAACCTCTTCCCTTCCATGTTTCCTTTGGCTATATATTGAGATTAGCGATTATGTAATTAGCAGTAGATAATTATATGTTGGATGACGATTATGAACAAGGTCATAAATTTTTTTCCCACTAATGCAACGCATAACCATGCACTAAACAAAATAACATTGTTGAGCGTAGTAAGTAGTGGTTAAACTCAAAATTAAAGTTCAAAATCGAGAAACCTGAAACAAGATTATTCGATTCAGTTTTAATTATGTACCATAAAGTTACACAAACAACCACATAGCCGCTACGTGTGGGTTGTTTTCTCTTTTTTATAACTCTACATATTCGAAAGAACCCAAGCAATACTGTAACGAACAAAACCGATATTAACCACTCTCAAAGCATATAGGAGATTTGGAGGGATTTCAAAATTTGAAACTCAGTCCCTTCAAACCTACTTCTCCGTTTCTCTGATAACCAAACCCTCGCCTCTCTCTCATCAAACACCGCAACCACAAAGCTACCCCTGCCCACGCTACGTTTCTCTTTCTTCACATCAGCCACGTTTCTCTTCATGTTCGACTTCCTTCTTCCCTCCCCTTAAAATTAAACCTTTCATATTCAGCTTCTAGGGTTTTTCACGCGTCTATCGAAGCTTCCAAGTAAATTCTTAATCTTTTTATGTTTTCAGTTCATGATTTTGTCGGATTCTAATTTAGTTGCTTAGGATGTGCCTACCGTTAATTATTGCTCGTGAACGCAAGCCATGGTGCCGAAACGATGGTGACTTCATGAACTTATAGGGTTAGCGTTGTATTAGCTGTTTTGGTTTTATGTTCGATTTGATGTTGATTTGGTTTGAGATAATTATAGGTTTAACTGTAATTAGTTTTATATGCGTAATTCCCAAGTTGTTCTTGATTTTTTTTGCTAATATATGGTTTGTATTATGTTATTGATTTAGTTATTTCACTGAGTTGAAGAGTTTTTTTAACTGTGTGCAGCGTATAGTCTTCATGAGGGACTTTTTCTTTGCAAAAACATTACAAAGGCGGTTTTCTAAACCTCTTCAGTTTTTCGCAGGCTCTTTTGGTTCTTGATATGCTCAGATACTAAGCTCAATTCACATCGATTAAATTGTGTCCTTGATGATGCCAGAAATCTTTCAAATGGGGTCAAGCTCGGGCTCTGGTCAAAGTCATTCTATAGCGAGTCAAACAAGGGTCAATAGGAAGATATAAGGGCATACATGATGTTGATGATGTTGCTTGTAGCGAGGACAGAATGTTTAAGGTTGGTGGACTATAAGACATATTCAAACGTTTATATTAGTTTATTATTATTTTTTTTAATAAATAAGCAATTGTAACTGAATTTGTGTTCTATTTGTGGTTGTTTGCTTACAGGTGATAATGAGGCTGAGACTGAAGATTTGTGTGCTATTTGTGGCTGTCTGTAGACTTTCCACCACCCGCCCTCGCCTACCGGTTTTGGGTTCTCGCTCAAAATTAAGGGCAAGAGGAGGAGTATGAAGACATCTCTGATAGGCAGACTTCGGCTTCCTCAGATTCTCACCATTGATTCATTGTAATCCTCCATTAAACAGGTTAATATATGTTATTTTATATATAAAAGTTTTACTTAATACATATAACAAGTAAGATACAAAAGTACATAAATTAATTAATACGTAATAAATGAGCCAAGCTCGAACTTCACTTATGGAGTTCGAGTCGGGTCGCAAGCCTAAACGAGCCACATTAAATACATATTTTGTAATATATAATATTATATATAAAACTATGTTTAAAATAAATATATGAGCCAAGCTCAAGCTCTCGGAAGCTAAGTGAGCCAAGATCAAGCTAGACGACCTCGGTTTCAGTCCAGCTTGTATAAATTGAGCTGGTCAGTTGGAAAAGGAAGGATGAAATCAGTCATCAATTATGATTAAATTAAGCCCTTCACTTATTCAAATTTATCTGTTTGATGTTGATTTTGTTTTTCTACCTTTTTTTATTACCATTTTTGTCTTATGATTCATTGATAATATTTTTGTATTGCATCTGTCCCTTCATTAATTATTGCATGAAGCTTTGAGTGTATTTGGCTATTTGCCCCGATACACCCACAGGTGAAACATGAGTTTAACAAGTCAACTAATATTTTCTTTAACTTTCAGTCTAAAAGAAGGGTCATTTAGATGACCAGCATGCCCTTTAATGATTTATACATATCTATGTCTAAAGTGACATAAAGAAGCATAAAGATCCTGGTACATACATGTTAAAATATTAAAACAAAATAATATGATATCGATTTATGCACTAAAACTGGTTCGAGTTATAAATCGTTTCGTTTTGATCAACTTTGGTAAAAATATACCTATAGGGTCAGGTTCAGTTAATCGGTTAAACACCGCTGCAGCAAATCTGCCCCGTGCAAATTGTTACCTTTTTATTGCTTTTAGTTTGTGTTTTAGTTTTCTATCTTATTGCTTTATCAATTTTATCTTTATGTACTTTATGTTTATTCATTTATTCGTTTTTTAGTCACAGAATGGTGTGGCAATAAGATCATCTAGGACAGGAAACACTTAGTACTTCAACAATGGCCTCCAACAAAGGTGATAACTTTAATCATTTCTCCTATGTATAGACTATAGGATCTTTATGGATGACTAATTTGGCCTTATGTTATTTTCTTTATGAAGTTGTGCATGTTTTTCACCACCGTGCATGTTTCTTTTGCTAAATAAGTGGACAGCTCTCAAAAGTGCTTAAAATGTATGGTATTAAATTAATATTAATTTCCCAGTACCATATTTTAGTTCAGTTTTATTTTAAAACAGATGTGCATTATATAAAGAAACTAGAGAAAAAAAACATAGTTGGAGTTGAAGTGTTATGTTGAGTTGTGTCATACATATGAGACTTTGGTTACCCAGGGGCATTATGGACGTTTTTTATATAATTGGAATTTGCAAACTGTGATCAAGTGTATTAAAAGTCATGGATAAGGTTGTTTTAGTGTTATAAAGAAACTAACAACATACTTTTTTTGTTTTGTGGTATATTTTTTGTTTTGTGGTATAGTTGATAGCATCCTTTATTAATTGTAGAAACTTGGTCCCAATGTATGTTTCTTTTTTTTTATTCTATTTAATTAATAAAATCGTTGTTAAAGATAAATTCTTTATTTTATACAGATTACTCTGGTCATCTTCCTGATGCATATGCTGAAGCTCCAAATGAGGTAAAAACATCAATACAATGCTGCACGGATGCCAAAAGATAGATTCAAGGTACTTTCGGTATACAAATATGTTACCGGCCTGTTTCGAGCATTTTTTTTTTCAGAAGCATGCATTTTGTCTAAAACATGGCCATTTTGGTTAAAATTGTCAAAAACTTCACAAAAAACAGTTTTGGTCAAAACTGTTGTCAAAGTTGTCTACTTTTCTGTCAAAGCATTTTACTAGAGGTATTTTGGTCAAATTTGTCAAAGCAATATGGTGAAAGCTGCAGTCAAATTTGTCAACTTTTCTGGAAAAAGCATTTTAGTAGCCTTATTTTCTAAGTAATATGTGTGTATGCATAGAGTTTTATCAAATATTAGCCTGAATTCTGTGAACTACCAACGTGAATCCCCCTCTTGATTTCAACCAACTATTTTATTGATGTTTTTACCTTTTCTCTATATGATGTCAAAGCAGTATCGTAGAAATGTCCAGGCCATGGGTCTTCGTTTTTTATTTTGCTCTTATAGACTCGACTTATAATAATCTATTTTTTATAATGGAGTCAACTGAATGCAAGTTGTTTTAATCTTTTTTAAAAAATGTTTTAAAATTTCCGAAATATATTATACTAAAAGAGAAAGGTTTTCAAAAAGGTTACAGTATTAACCCACGGTCTTAATTAGTATTAAAATGGGTCGAACGAGCCAAAAGTCGATTGAACATGCATTCAATTGACTCCATTTTGGTTAGTTTTGTTTTAATTCGAGTTGAAGTTTGTGCATAAAATGATTTGCTCTGATCTGAACCAAACATGATCTAGTAGCCAACATGACTTGATCCGATCTGAACCAAGATAAAACAACCTGCCCTGTCACATACGGGAATGATAGATTTTGGGGGTGTTTGGCGTTTACTTTGTAAATGTCAATAATGCCACCAAATGTGAGTATAAATAATGCTTGCTCTTTGTTTTATTGTTTCAATTTAATTGTTCAGTTGCATTTGTTATTATTCATGCAAACTTCTGATGTTGAGGTAGATGGATCCAATTCATGCATTCAAGAAAGGGTTAATAGATTATGATGTGAGCATACAAGTGGTGTAGCATCTGAAGCAGTTGATGGTGAATGGGGAGCATAAGAGGACACTCCATATTGAGCTTCTAACTTTGATTTTTTAGTTATTTTATTTAATACTCTTCAAAACATTTAAATGCAATCAAATATACCATTCTTTTATATACATCTTTGGTTTTGTTGGTGATGTTGAATCTTTATATACGAGGATGTTATATCAAAATTAAAAGACTAGAATTATGTGTGTATAGTTAGTTTTAACAGTTATATTGGTATAAAATAGTGAACCATATAACTTCATTTAAAAACATACTATACAAATAGAAGTGAGTAAGTTAACCGTTATAATAACTAACAGAACCATAAATTAACCGATTTTAAGCTAAATTGGTAAAATTACATTGTTTTGGTGATGATTAACCAACCCATAATTGACTTGCAATAGCCTTCAAAACCAATTAACCGAAACCCCAAAACAGACTGCTTATGGTTATGTTAATCTATTAACCAACATATCGGTTATGATATTTGTGTGTGATATTGGTCTACGAAAACCTTAAAATAAACCTACCTTTTTTCTCACAGATGTTGGTAAGTCCATTTTCCAGTGCATCTTCTAATCCAATTAGTTCTTCATAGTTCAATGATGTTATATCTTCCTTCCCCTTTCAAGTGCCTGAAACAAAACAATTACATGCATTTATCACCCACAAAACAATCTTTGAAAGAGAGAGAGGTACCTGAGCTCAATTTGCATACTCTCGTTCTCTTTCTTAATTCTGTCAATTTCATTCTGCAAATTCTGTGTGGAAAGATAATCAAGAGAAGACATCAATCATCAATCAAGAAACTAATTATAAAACAAAGAAAAATATTTAATTAACATACATGTCAGAGGTGGAACTCCCAATTTAATATTAATTTAAATCAAGCATAAGACCGTAGGGATCTTAGGTTGTTGCCAGTAAAGGGCAGTGAGAGAATACTAGTTATTTCCAGATCTATTCATGGATGTAACATCTCATATAGTCTTATTGATTGATCCTATTCTATATGTAGATCTGGCAGAAGCATTCATAAATCAAGTTACTTGACATCTTTTTGGCAAACAAAGAACACACGTCACAACCCACTATTAGAACCCCCCAAATAACCATATCTTTCTAGGAAAAAAATAGAGACAAAAGAGTGAAACCTACTTCATGTTTAGCATGCCACAGCTTATTTCCAGAAAGCCTTTGATATCATGTCAGCCAAGCTTTTAATTTAAGGGTCATCCAAAACCCAGAAATAAAACATTAAGTTAGCATCAAATTAGAAAAAAATATATATGTCAAACCAGAATATCAAGACTTGATCAAAAGAGAAAAATTGAAGGGATGTGTATATACTTGGTGTTTGGGCTGCAGTACTCATACATCTTGCCAGAAGATCCAGATATAACAAGAGAGACATTGGCATCACAAAGAACGTACAGTAATCTCTTTGGCTTTCTTGATGATTAATTTCATTCTTTCTTTTGGAGTATGTGACTTGCCTGTTACTTGTGTTCTCTATCTTCGCTCTTCCCATTCTCTCTATTCTTTTCAGGAAGTGAGAAACAAATGGAGAGATTTAGTAAATATTCATAAAAAAGTTAATTAATAGTGTTACGGAAGTATCAAGAGAGAGAGAGAGAGAGAGAGATTTCTAATAATGGGTGGAAGACAAGAGACTTTCCAAAAGATTGACCAAGGGTGCGTTTCTTTGTGGGGTTTTGACTTGCCCAACACAACAACAGGATATATTATCTCTTGCGTATTTTGGGGCATCTCTAATGATTTAATTACAAGTGGTTTGAAGGAGGAGAGAGAGTGCCATGTGGAGGAGAGAGAGAAGAGAAGGGTTTGCATTTTCAAAGTGAGTGTTTTGAAATTAAGTAAGAGAGATGAGAGAGAAATGAAAGAAAAATAAAAAGATAGTACTAAGATGTTGATGATAGGGCGATAATGATAATGATGTGGAGATGTTTGGAAATAAAAATACCTTATGCTTTTATTTCAGCTCTTCTTATTTTAATAAGTCGTCTAACAGCTTCCTAAACCTAGTCTCCACCACTTGCCCTTTGGTCCATTTCATATTTTCTCTATGTACAGTTATAATTAATTAAAGTCTTCTCACTTTTTAGTCCAGAATAATATCATGTATGGATTCAAATTACTATAGTTATAAGGTATTTAAGGCATATAATGGTTTAATTTAACTTTGTAAATATTTTTAACATTGATGGAATGATATATTGATCATTAATTCATGTGGCGGGGTATTACATTGACTATCTTGGCGATTAAGTCAGGTGGAGGGGCATTTTAAGAACTCAAAACATGTCTTAAAAACCCTTGCATTTAATGTTTCTAGAGTGTCAATAAGTTAAAGCGCCATCTGCCATAGAGCGTAAAAGATTTTAGACACAATATGCTTTTTTGTCATCCCAAATGTTGGAGGAGTATGTCTGACGACAGTATTTACAGGATTAGCGGTCAAATTCTAAACTTGTCGTTAGAGGATCCGGATTGACTTCACATACATCAAAATCAACTCCGTCGAATTTAGTAATCTAACACGTGTTCTTTTAATATCCATCGTCTGACTTGGAAGGCTCGTGACATAACTACTAGAAATTAAAGTCAAACGTGCAACCGTCACATTGTTATCAACAAAGGCCGTTCTGACATTCTAGATGGAGTGAGATTAGATTTGATGGTGTGTAAATAGCAAGATCCTCTTAAGCTATCATGTGTATAAAGTACCTTAGCGATTCAAACCCAAGAGAATGATTAAAAGTGATAATTATAATTAATATATATTATTCCCATCTTTAAAGTGAGAAGATGTTTTAGGGTCGAGATATGTAATGGACTAAAGGGTAAGTGGTTGAGTATAGGGTTAGAAAACTGTTATATTGTAAAGCAAATAAGCTAAAGATTAAATGAACTCAAATCAAGTACCCGAGAAAATACCCGACCTTTTTTGTTGGGCATTTTAAACCCGACAAACTCACAAAGAAAAGCATTCTTTGTCACTCTTTAGGAAAGTATCTTGTCTTCCAACCATTACTAGAAATATATCATCTCTCTCTCTCTCTCTCTCTAATTCTATTAATTAACCTTTTTCATGAAGATACATTACATCTCTCTATATATTGCTATTTGACTTCCTGAAAAGAGAGAGGAAATGGGAAGAGGGAAGATAGAGATCAAAAGGATAGAGAACACAAGTAACAGGCAAGTCACATACTCCAAAAGAAAGAATGGAATCATCAAGAAAGCTAAAGAGATTACTGTTCTCTGTGATGCTAATGCCTCGGTTGTTATTTCTGGATCTTCTGGCAACTGCAGCCCAAAAACCAAGTATGTATACATCCCATGAATTTTAAATCTTTCTTTTCTCTCTTTTTTAGGGTTTTCTGTCTTTTGATAGAGTTTTGATAATGATTTGACTTAATTTTTTGTGATTTGATGCTAACTTGTTTATTTTCTGGGTTTTGGATGATACTCAAACTGATAGCCTGATTGACATGCTAGACACATATCAAAGACTTTCTGGAAACAAGTTGTGGGATGCAAAACATGAAGTAAGGTTTCACTCTTTTGTCTCTACTTTTGTCCTTGGTTATTTGAGGGGTTCTAATAGTGGGTTGTGACATGTTGCTAAAAAGATGTCAATTAAGTAACTTGATTTATGATCTACTGCCAGATCTACATATAGGATAGGATCCATCAATAAGACTATACGAGATGTTACATCCATGAATAAATTTGGAAGTAACTAAGTGTTCTCTCACTACCACTTAGTTGCAACAACCTAAGATCCCTAGTGTCTTACGCTTGATTTAAATTAATATTATATAGGAAGTTGCACCTCTGACATGTAGGTTTATTTAATATTTTCTTTGTTTCATATTTAGTTTCTTGATTGACGATTGATGTCTTCCCTTAATTATCTTTCCACACAGAATTTGCAGAATGAAATTGACAGAATCAGGAAAGAAAACGACAGTACGCAAATTGAGCTCAGGTACACCTTTCCCTCTCAAAATTAGGATTCTTTTGTGGGTGATAAATGTTTGTAATTGTTTTGTTTCAGGCACTTGAAAGGAGAAGATTTAACATCTTTAAAATATGAAGAACTAATTGGATACGAAGAAGCACTGGAAAATGGACTTACCAACATTCGCGAAAGAAAGGTATGCTTATTTTAAGCCTTTTATAAACCAATATTAACACTCTCTAATGGCTGTTTATATATTTGATGTCTTGAGCAGGACGAAATCCCAAAAATCATGAGGAAACGTGTAAGTTAATTTAAAATACATAGAACATTTGTAGTTTTAATTGTTATCTGTAAAATAGTTACTTATTTGTGAACATGCTGGATCTGTGTGTGAATTAGGAACAAGTTCTAGAGGAGGAGAATAAGCACCTCAAATATTTGATGGTAAGTTTATTATGCATCTTAAAACAACTCTATTATATATGGTATCTTATTTCTGGCACATATATATATATGTATGTATGTATGTATATGCACATATATATATGTATGTATGTATGTATGTATATGCAGCAACAAAATGAAATCGCAGCAATGGGAGATTACCAATCTGATGAACCCTTACCAGTCCGTGTCCAACCGATGCAGCCTAACTTGCATGAGAGGATGTAGTCACGTGTTCTTGTTTGAAAGTTTTGAACTTGATGAACTTAATTAAGCTTTGCATTACTACGAGCTATGCTTATTTTGCTATGTTGTTGTCAATGGTGTGCTTCTAGGACTTCTTTGTTTCTTGTAGCTTTTTGTTTAAAGACACTGATGATGGTCCACCTTTTAAAATTGCTTCGAAAATCGTTTGCACCTGATGAATGTTATTGATCAACTTGGTAATTACATATATAACCAAGAATGTGTACATGACTTATAGCTTCTTATTAACAACAAATACACAATAAGAAATATATATATCAACAATAGATGGGGAAGTTCTAATATACAAGTTATTTGTTAACTATGGAACATTATTGTTTTTGAAGTAGAATTTGGTTGGATTTTTTTATGACAACAAATAACCGGAGCGTGTTGTATTATTCATTACCTGCAATGGAAACCGAAATCATAGCAATAACATAAAATAAACGAAACAAACTTTAAGCTTAATATGATTATTCATGTAACTGAAAACTAATTATCAGAAGTGCCCTTGACTCAAGACTCTTGTAGTTGGTTTCTTCCAACTACTTCCTATTTGAATTAATCTCAACATCCCCGTAATTGAAATAATCATGACTTTCAAAATGCGTTAGTGATATTTTAGGAGTAACATTTTCTATCACTCGTATCTCCCTTCTAAACAGAACAAAATGATGTGACATCTGCAAGTTATATCGTCATACATCTTTTTATAGACATACAGTTAGCCAGTAACTCTCCAAGGACAAATGAAAGTTTTTAAAAACTAAACAAATTTAAAAAAAAAAGACATAATTACATAAATTGTCCTTTATGTTTGTATCGAATTTCACTCATTATCCTTTATCTTTAAAATTAACACGTTTTGTCTTTTACGTTACCAAATTCAACAGAGATTGTCCTTTGACCCTAATCCCGTTAAATTTCGTCTTTAAGTTAGGTTATGTGAAAGGCACATGTGGGTAAATTGGTAACTATACCAATCTAATTAAAATTATTTTAATATATAAACCAAAAAACAAATTAAACTCCCCCCCCCCCACAGCTCTGTCTCTCCCATAACCACCACCAACCCATTACCACCGTGGTACGACCACCATACTCACCAGAGCTGAACCAGTTTTTTTTTATTATTTGTGATTGCAAATTAGGGTTTTGAAATCCCCTAACTGATTTTGCCAAACCAAAGCCCTATTTTGAATATGATATAGTCCTATACATACCCCTCAAATTCGTATCCCAAATCGTTGATGTTAGGTGAATCCACCGTGAATTACGCGGCGCCGAAGACTTTGTGTCGACGTCAACCAAAGCCCCCAACTTGTTTCAAAACCCTACTGACAATCGTTTATGATTTTGATTCTGATTTCAGTGAGGAATCTTAGAGATCTGTCACCGTCAAATGACCGCCACTGACAACCACACACTGTCTTCGGCTAGATCTAGGTTGTAATCTATGGTTGTGGTTGTGGTTGTGGTTGTGGTTGGTGGACTTAACGGTGATGTTGATGATGACCGGATATATAGTAGTCGCGTTTAAAACACCAGAATGGAGTTTTTTTTTGTTGCTCGATTTGGTGGTGGTAGGTGTGGCAGTGGCGATAGACGGTGTTGGTTGTGGTTAAACAGTGCCCTACCGGAGGTTAGATAGCGGTCACACGGTGGGTTGCCGGAGTTAGATGGTGGTGGACTGTGGGTGGTGATGGTAGGTGTTGGATGAGTGAGAATGAATGGTCTGTGGTTTGAGATCAAAGAGAGAGAGTGTACGTATTTAAATATATATATTTATATGCTAGTTTTTATCCCCGTATTATGAGGCTGTTTTACATTACTCGTTTTTAATATTTATATACCTTTTTGGGTTTAATTTTATTTATTGTAATGAAATTTATAATATACTTATAGTTTGATGATAAAAATGTTTCACAAATAACTAAGATGTTATAACCCGGTTTAAAAGTTATATGGGTTTGGTAAGACCCAAGACCCGCTTATTTTTTTACTATAAAATTGTTTCTTAATTATAAATAATATTTTTAAAAAAATCATATTATAATTTTTAGTATATCTTATTTTATAGGATTTTCACATCAATAATTTGGTGAAAATAATTTTTAATTTTATGAGATATTATAACTCATTTAAGGAATATATGGGTTTGGTAAGACCCATACCCGTGAATTCAGGTCAAATGCATGAGAAGCCTCCATTTAAAAATCAAGCAAATCTGATGACTCCAAAAAAAGGGGGAGTGACAACATCGCGACACGTAGGATTTTTATGTTTTCGTTTATATATGTTGTTTTATATTGTTTGTTCTAATATTTATCTATTTTTTGAATTTATATTTTTTTTTATTGTATGAAAGTAAATAATATACTTATGGTTTAATAATAAATTGTTTCACAAATAAATGAGATATTATAACCCGGTTTAAAAGCTATATGGTTTTGATGAGACCCAAGACACGTTTATATTTTTTACTATAAAATTGGTTTTTTAATTATAAATAATATTTATGAAAGTTAATAATATACGTATGGTTTGATGAGAACTAAGACCTGTTTATTTTTTTACTATCAAATTGGTTTTTTTAATTTAAATAATATATATATATATATATATATATTTTAAAATAAATCATATATTAATTTTTATTATATACTATTTTATAGGATTTTTACATCAATAATTTGATTAGAATAATATTTAATTTAATGAGATGTTATAACCCATTTAAGGAATATCTGGGTTTGGTAAGACCCATACCCATGAATTTGGGTCAAATGCATGAGAAACCTCCATTTAAAAATCAAGCAAATCTGGTGACTCCAAAAAAAGGGGGAGCGACCAAATCGCGACACGTAGGATTTTTAGATCTTCGTTTATATATTATATTATATTATATATATATATATATATATATATATATATATATATATATATATATATATATATATATATATATATAAGGTAAAGATCCTAAGAGAACTCTTTGCAAATTGACAAATTTGAGAACCATTTTGGACCATTAAAAACACCATTAAAAATTTTTTTAAAAAAGTAAAAAAACAAAAATTCTTATATGTCATTCCTATCTCATTAAAATAAATAAATAAATAAAAATAAAAAAACGTCGTATTATACACATATGTATAATTTTATATAATCTTTAGTTACGTAATATACACATATGTACAGTATCATTTATCTTAAATTATACACATGTGTACTAAAAAACATGTAAATATACATATATGTATATATTATACATATGTGTATATAATTAAGCTAAATCGAGTTATTTTTTATTTTTTTATGAAACCGGGATGATAAAATAAGAATTTTGGTTTTTTTACTTTTTTGATTTTTGTGTTTTTTTTATTTTATGATTTTTTTTTTATTTTTGGGTTTTTTGTGGTCCAAAATGGTTCTCATAGTTATCAATTTTAAAAAATTTCTTTCATGATCCTGATCCTATATATATATATATATAAGGGTTCAAAATAAGAATAAGGAGTTTCCTAAGAATGATAAGAACCAACAAATTTTTGACATTTAACATTACAAACTATGTTAAAGAACAATTTTAGGAAACTATTTCGGTTATTGGTAATTTTAAATCTTGGCCATTGATTAACATGATCCTATGGTTATGATTATTTCTAGTCTTCCTAGTAAACTACTTATTTTTAGGATAACCTTCCCCATATATATATATATATATATATATATATATATATATATATATATATATATATATATATATATAGGGGTAGGATCTTGAAAGTACTCTTCTAAATGAGAGAACTAGAGAACTCTATTATTTTCATTGATTTCACCTAAACAAAATTGAAAATAAAAGAAGATTGATAACAAAACCCGTTTTTATCAGGAAATGGAACTTAAGGAATTAACAAAATATAACAAAACCCGCTCAAAACCATCGCTTTCTATCTCTCCTCTCTCTCTCTCTCCAGATTCCACACAAATCCATTGTTCATTCCAACCCCATTCACCTAGGGTTTCTTCAAACCAAACGAACGCGATTAAACCAGCCGATTAAACGTGAAGAACACATAATTGAAGCCGAAGAACACATAATCGAAGCCAAAGAACACTACCTAACAATCATTCGATAGCCGATTCTCTGTTTTTCGTGCTTTATATCTGAAAATCGGGTAACAATATGTTTTTAATAGCTCGTACACGTGTAATTGCACATATGTATTACACGAGTCATTAGTATATTACACATAATCGAAGCAAACATATAATATTACTGTGCGTTTTGGTTGTAAATCAAACATTATTTTGTGTATACCACTACACATACGCATTATTCTCTGTTTTTCGTGCTTTATTTCAGAAAATCGAGTAACAATATGTTGTTAATAGCTCGTATGTATGTGATTGCACATATGTATTACATGAATCATTAATATATTACACATAATAGAAGCAAACATATGATATTATTTTGTGTTTTGGCTGTAAATCAAACATTATGTTGTGTATACCACTACACATACACATTATACTCTGTTTTTCATGCTCTCTCTCTGCAAATTGAGTAACAATATGTTCTTAATAGCTCGTATACATGTAATTGCACATATGTATTATATGAGTCATTAGTATATTACACATAATGGAAGCAAACATATGATACTATTGTACGTTTTGGTTGTAAATCAAACATTATTTTGTGCATACCACTACACATACGCATTATACTCTGTTTTTTTCGTGCTTTTTCTCTGAAAATCGAGTAACAATATGTTGATAATAGATCGTATACGTGTGATTGCACATATGTATTACATGAGTAATTGGTATATTACACATATTTGAAGCAAACATATAATACTATTGTGTGTTTTGGTTGTAAATCAAGCATTATTTTGTGTATACCACTTCACATACGCATTATACGATGTTTTTCGTGCTTTATATTTGGTAAATCGAGTAACAATATGTTGATAATAGATCGTATACGTGTGATTGCACATATGTATTACATGGATCATTGGTATATTACACTTAAATCGAATCAACATATGCCGTTATTACGCGTTTCGGTTGTAGATCGAACATTATTTTGCATATACCGCTTCGCATACGCATTATATTCTGTTATATATATATGTTAACCAAACGATAAAACGTTGACGAAAATTTACTATTTTTTTGATTGCATATACGCATCACATATTATTTTGACTGATTGAGTTATTTATAGATAAGTTTGTCAAAAAACTTTAATGTTGTCTTACATGGTCATAAAATGTATATAAATGCATAGGTGTGTTACATTATAACATGAATAGAGTAATTATATGGTGTTTGTTTAGGTATATGTACATACAAATATATGAAACTTTAATCATGTTTACTAACACGTGGACATAATTCATACAGGTATTAGCAAGAAAAAGGCGACAATTTTAAAACTTACAAAGAAAGGCAAAAGGAACGAAACAGAATCTGAAACTGGAAGGCCAATACAAGTACCTATAATGGATAACGACGAGCAGACGGATGATGTGGTATAAAAGATAAGAATTGTATATAGCAAAAAAAAAAAAGTAAAACACAGTCGGCTACTGATACAGAAGCAGGTAAGTTATAATGTTTATTTATTTTTTCGTTATTTTTAAAAGCACGAAATGGTTAACTATATATTTTTCTTGTTTTTTTAATTTTATACGTTTATTTATTTCTTTTACAAATATAGAAAAATCAAAGAAGTCACGGTCATCAGGGCATAAAAGGAGCAGGACATTGGATCAAGGAATATCGTCGGACATTGAGGATGCAAGTCCAGGTAAAAAACTACCAAAGGCACACATACTTGTTAACACGTATTATATACATATATGATATGTCATATATTTACAGCAAAAGTTGTATCGAGATAATCAAAACGTGCATGCGTTTTGAGACGTGGAACACTAGATGTTGACGTATCCAAAATTAAACGAAGGCGAGTACTTGAGCATTATATGTTGTATTACACTTATGCACTACCAATTTATGTAGACACGGTATTAATGCGTCTTATACGTTTACGCATATAGCACATATGCATTACTGATGAGTCGAACGTTTACGCGAATATGGTGTATTAAGACACGTCAGATATGAACGATTTGTATGTGTAGGGTCGGTTAGGCATACTATTAGTACCTATTATGAGCATTTTGTATGCGTGTTGCTATATATCGATAGCAGTACATTAATTTACATGATTAGTGGAATATTACATAAATATAATACCTGAATGTTGTATCTCACTGCATAATTTTTAATTATGATGCACATATGCACTGTTGAACATAGTAATGTTCATGTTTTTTAGCATGCTTGTTCATACTGCATATATGTAATGCATCTGTAAAATGCGATAAAAAGATCTGATCATTTGTGTAGTTCAACTGTGATGATAATGCCCATATATGATGATAATGTTAAGGTATTACATATATGTATTACTGATGTTTAACACTTATATGCAGTTATAATATATTGCACATATTCATTATTGTTTCACTAATTGTATATGTGAATAAACGTAATAATATAACTGGTATATTGAAACAACGGGTGAGAAAGGAAACATGGCATGAAACGGGCGACGACAGTAGACAACGAAGATGTTCATCCTGGAAAATATAATGAAAATAGCAGTGTTGCGATCACACATGTTTATATCAAATGACATTATATGTAATTTGTTAGCCACAATGACATGCTAAACAGGGTTGAAAATAAGATCAACTGAAGAGGGCATGATCACGTGATGTGATAACTTTTATGTCACAACTTTTGACGTGAACGAGGTGAGGGCTTATATTTTTGACAACATGGTGTCGAGCGTGTACAGCTTAGATGCAGTGGGTTTTCAAGTACAAAGGCACAACGTACAAAGCGGTAATTCAAACATAATTCAATAAAGTAGTGGTGCGTATATATAAGTTAGTAGTATTATATTAGCAATGCATATATTTAATAACTTAGTAATGCATATTCTCTTGATACATGTGTGATATAATGGTTGTTTTTTGTTTACACAGACTGGCTGTCACACCCCAACCTACGGCGGAAATGCCGGGGCGTAACTAATTGCTCACAGCTTTTCAAAGGTTACTATATGCCATATTAAAAGCGAAAATATCTATTTAATATATTTAAATGAAACAATTACAATTAAGTACATCAAGTATAAAGAAGCTACAACAATAATTAATTAAGTTTGTATCCTAAAAGGGCATCTCTACGTGATCTTCATATTGCTAAACAACCAAGCTGATAACCTTCAAATGCGTATAAAATATATTTTAGTCAACAACACATGTTGAGTGGTAAAACACCAGTTTAAGACACATCAGTAATAGTATATAATAAACAAAGAAAGATGCAAACTGTTCCCGTGAGATAAACAGTTAAACCATAGCACATACACAAACAATCAACCATAAAGAAAGGGCTAAACAGTTGCCATGCGAATGGGCATTGGTTACCAAAAATGAGGTGTCGGTGAAACAATTGTCAATGCGTCGGACGCCGGCCACTACGACGATCGTATGATCATACTAGACTGATAATATGTTGGACTTCTCCGAATGCGGTTCAAATAAAGCAAGTAAGCATATAGCAAGTTAGACATAAACTAATATACACATAAGGATTAAACAGTTGCGGTTTTGAATACTAGATAATACGTAAATATGATACGATACACATATGTCCCAAAAAAATTTAAAATAAGTAAAAAGTGGATTGATTACTCACCTTAATCGGATGAACGAAATGAGGATGATGAGAAAAGTAAACCCTCCGGGATATACCGTCAAGGATTTCCTAATTAAATATAATATAAATTAATTATAAGAGATATAACATGATTTAATGAATTAAGATATTCAATGTGATTTGAATTAGGATTGGGGTTATGGATTATTGATTGATCGATTGAACTCTATAATATTATTGCAAAGATTAATATTAATTGTTTCACATTTATTTATTAAAATCATTATTCGTAATATTTACAGAATTACCCCTTGTTTACTTTATATGAAAAATATGTAATCAAATTTATAAACTAATAAATTAAATAACTAAATCTGATATAATATAGTTACCCGGATAAATAAAATACGAATTTATAAAATTAATAAATAATCATAATACTAATGGGTAATTATTTAAGTATAATATGTAGCAAGCTATAAATATTTTGTTTTAAATCTTTTAAAGAAAAATATGTTTAATATGTTTAGTATTTATATAATATATACATAATAAGTACAAGTTTATAAAAGACGTCCAACGACAAGAATCATCAAAGATGATGTCGGGTTTAAACAAGTTAAAGTTTATTATTAAATATATAATACTTATATATATATATATATATATATATATATATATATATAAATACATATGTACATATATATATACTAGAACTTAAGGAGTGAAAACGTAACTTAGTAGCGTTGGTTTAACAAAATAATGCTCGTTTTATATTTATAATCATTCAACAATTGAAAATAAAAATAAACAATAAACAAAAAAAAGATGTAAACTAAAAATGCCCAAGTCCGGCCACTGCCGGATTCGAACCCGGGCATGTGGCCGGCTTTGCTAATGTCAGCGACACAGCCAACTGATCTGTGACCATAGATGGTTTCCATAAGCCAATTTTTATTCAAATACAGAAGATGCCCCCCCCCCCCCCCAATTTACATAAACCCTAGAAACCAAAATCGATCAACTCGTTTTACGTTTAATAAAATCAGTTTGGGGCTTTGGCTAAATGATTAAGGACGACTTGGAAACACATAACAATTACCATAAACGGCGTGGTATGGACGATGAACGATAGTTGAGGGCCTGAACGCGAGCTTGTTAGGGAACGAAACGGCCTCGGCTATCAAATTAGCCATAGGGGTTTGAACGGCGATGGTTTGAGGGTGATGTAGTGGTGATTAATTGGAATATAAAGATGATTATAGGGTTTATTTCCGTCAAGAACAAGAACGAGATGTTTATATGTAATTCCGTATCTTTCGGATCTTATTTTCCAAATTAGTTCGTTGGTATAATACGTAATACGTCTAAACGATCCTATAAAATCAATTCCGATTACAAGCGAGAATTAAGGTGTAATTCACACCAATGGGTCACGGGTTCGGGTCTGGTTAAGAAAGATATAATAATGTTTTCACATATTTGCAAGTTGGTCCTTGAAGTTTGAAGGTGGAAACATATTGGGGTAAAAACTTAGTTTAGGGTTTGAATTGCCATATTTCGAATGGTATGAATCTATATTTAATTAAGAAATAATGTAATAATTAATTTATTTGATAAATACGGTATTTTCATTTGATAAAATAACCCGAACATACAACGGGTCGGGTAACGCTTAATTAAATAAAATTTTAAATTCCGAGTTGTTACAGTCTCCCCTACTTTAGGAATTTCGTCCCGAAATTAGAGAATATTATAACCAATTTAGTGTAGAATAGATAAATTTGAGAAATAAAAAGTTATAGACAATACTATAATATAGATCATAATGTGGAACTCCAAGTAATCGGGGTAACCCTACAAATGACAATCCGATAAGGACACTTATATATAGTATGTACCAACGGCGTATCCGTCATGTCCTTATCTTTTCAACATTCGTACCGTTACTCCAAAACTACATTCAGTTCTACTTATGACACACGATTGTACGTACTATGATTTCCATGCGAGGACTTTGATTCTTATGTTCCTAATGTGCTTGAAGTAGTCAAATAATTATTAACTAAAAATAAGCTAATCTAGACACTAAGTAATAATTTTAGACTCTTAAACTTAACTTAAACTACTAACCGGCAAGTGTACCGGTCGACTCTAGTACAGCTAAGTAAGTCCGGATATCGAACCCACGAGACTGTATAAATTATGTATACTAGCTAATTAGACTCAACTACAAGACGTGACTATTTATTAATAATATTTGAGGGGGATTTTAAAACTAATTATTAATTAACTAAACCTAACCCTAATTAAATAAAATATAATAAACTATTAAAACACTTAGATTAACTCAGATGATGAAAATAACTACCTAGGCTAGAATCCCCAATGTCACGACAATCAATCAAATGGGAAACTTAAGTTATGGAACTGGGATCGTAAAATAGACCATTGACAGAAAACCCGAACAGGACCCTTGACCTTCAAGAAGACACCTATGGATTTCTAACATGTTTTAAGACTCACCAGTTTTATAAATTAAACTTTCTTACGGTTATTTAATAATTTATGTCTAAGTATCTTTATGACGAAATCCTACCTTATAGCGCGGAAATCAAAGATAGTTAAGAAGACTCAATTGACTTAATAGACTAAGCTGACAATCAAACCTAGACGGACTCCTTACGAAGAACTAAATCTAGCAATCTTGACCAACAAAGATCTATCAATAACCTATCACCTTACAACTTTCTAGGCTAGAAGCTCACTTTTCTCTATTTAATTGATTTTATTGTTTCTATGATTTTATGCATATCAATCATAAACTAGTCAAGACCACACAGTAAATGACCTAACAAAACCCTATCCTATGAAACAATCACCAAGGGTAATGTGAAATAATAAATCCAAGTAAATAAAACCAAGAAATCATACGCATCAATTAATTCAAAACTCAACACTTTACTTAGAACATAAAATCCATAACGAAAGAAATCCCAATCAAAATCAAATCGAACGAAGGTTCATCACGACCTAGGTAGTTTATGAAGTTTAGCCTAGCATCATATAGTCTAAATCAAACAAAGAAAATAAAACTGAAAACATGGTGAAATAATGAGAAACGAAATATTAAAGGCGATAAAACCCGTAGTCTTCGATCTTGAACGTAAAGCTCTTCACCGTTGTTTTTGTGCCTTCAAAATCACCACGAAACTCGAAAGATAGCTCCAAGCACTCTCAAATTCATATGGTGGCTTCCGGTTATGTCAGGTTTAAGTTAAAGATGTTTAAATAGCGAAAATAAGGCCCGACAATAACCAAAAACGAATTAAAAACTCATCAGTGCAGTATTATAGGAAGTTGACTTTTGAAAAGATAGATTTTTATCGCATGATCATAATCACTTAAAATTAATAAACTATTAATATTAAAATTGTTTAAATAAAAAAAAAAATCGAATAAAGATTTGTTATAATGTACGTCTTTGAGAAAGATAATTTTTGTTTTAAATAAAAATGACAGAAACATCCTATTTGATATTTAGTTATGATTGATTTGGTTTATCTGTTTTAAAATAACTTAATTAATTAGATCTATAAAAAAATGAATAATTGAAGTTGATTGAATTGAAATGCTTTGATTAGGTTGCAAAGTAGGGTTTAATAGAATAAGTTTGAAATTTTTGAGATTGATGAACATGATTGAATCAAGAACAAACAAGGTGTAAGTGATTAGGATTTCCATAGTTATAGAAATTTCCGGTAGCATGGTATAAAATTTGAGCAAAACGTCGAAGCATGGGTTTTAGAATTAGACGACATAGATCATTGTGGAACGTCTTGTGGTACGAGGCAAGTGGTTACATTGGGTATAGGAAAGTGTTGAGTCAAGAAATTGACCTAAGGGGGAGATTGTTGAGTCAAAGATTTGACCTAATAAAGTACATGGAAGATTGGAATCTTCTCAACATCCTCTGATTTCGCTAAGTAATAGATCCGAGCACACCTTAGACATCCGTGCAAGCTTTTACTTAGCCGAGTACGATATTTTGCCTACCCGGCAAGGTTTACTTCAAGTAGTCTTCTTTATTGGATATCCGAGCAGGGTTTGCAAATTAGTGCATTGCCGGGTAAGGTACACTAGTTTATGTAAATCCGGGCAAGGTTCACTTTATCAAGCAAGTCTGTTCTTCAGAACCAAGTATTCTACTCTTCCGAGTAAGGTTTGGTTGAACAAGTCCAAGAAGTCAAGTGATTGGAAGTCCGGGCAAGGTATTCATTAATAAGTATGATCCAAGTATGCTTGATAATCTAAAGGAAGTCTCTAAGTAATATCGGGCAAGGTTCAGCTCAAGCAAGGAACAGTACTCCCGAGTACACTTTGCTAATAAGTTATTTTATAACAAAGAGCTGAAATGGATTATTGAAGAACAAGGTTGCTCGTAAGGAGTTGTCGGGCAAAGTCTGGCAAAGTCAAGAAGACTGAAGTCTACTCGGTGAGTATTTTACTTGGTGAAAATACTCTTCAAGCAAAGTCTACCCGGAAACTAATCCCGAGCACACTTCTATGTTACCAAGTCATGAAGGATGGCAGAGTACACAACGTACTCGGAAAATGAAGATTTATGAGAAGCCGACCCGGAAGACTTGTTTTACACTTAGTTTATTTTGAATATGTAATTTGAATATGTATGATTGTATTTAGGGTTTCTGAAGGAATGACAGCTATCCTAGGTTGGCAGGCCTATAAATAGAATGTTTAGGGCACGCCGCCAAGAGAGAGAGAGAGAGAGAGAGAGGACACGGACTTTGAGCCTTTACACTTTTCGGATAAGAAAGAATATTTCTTGAAAGTGACGGCTGTCCTAGGATTCCTAGAACCCTAAATCGATTATCCACTTTGTATGATGAAAATTATATAGATGGAGTTATGACTTTGAGCCTTTAACTAACGAATATATTTCTAAATATAGCAACCCGTCATTAACTCTCTTGTCAACACATTAATCTGTGTGAGTTATGACATGATTAATTAAGATCCAGCTGAAATCGAGGGGCCCGACAAGTGGTATCAGAGCTTGTTACTGCTATTTTGGAAAGATTGTCGCTGATTGAAGATTTGAAGAAGAATGACATAAGCAGATCACTGTTCGATTGATTTGTGACGTCAGCAGCCCTGTTTTTCATTTTTCTTCCAGATCTACAATCTACCGTGTTTTCTCTTCCTTATTTCAATTAAAGTTCTAATCTTTATATCTAAATCTTGTTCTAATCACATCAGACACATCAGATCTGAGCATTCTGTTTTCAGATCTGATTATTTTGAATCTCTGTTTTTACAAAGAAACTGATTTTTGATTTCTCAAAATGTCTGGGTATGAGGAACAAGAGGTGTCTACTAACAAGATACCAAGGTTGTATGGACATGAAAAATTTATCAAATAAAAAGTACTCTTTGAAGCAGCCGTATGCTACAATGATATTGATATGTGAAACTCCATCAAGAATGGTCCACAAACTGCTGTTGAAGAAGGTGCAAATGCAGCTGCAAACTGCTGCTGTAAGAGAATGATGAGAAAGGTGGATGACAAAGCCTTAGCTATGATTAAGCTAGGTTTGTTTTGGGAGATTCTGACCAAGGTGGCACATCACACAACTGCCAAGCAAATGTATGATGCCATCCTTGAGATGTATGAAGGGAATACTGAACTAAAGAACATAAAGAAGCAAAGACTGAAGCAACAGTTGGAAAGGTTCAAGTATAAGGAAGGAGAGAGGTTGAAATCAATACTAGAACGTTTTCTAAGTATTGTGAATGAGTTGAGGACAACTGATTATGTAATGACTGACTTTGATTTAAATACAAAGTTACTCAACTCAATGCCAAAAGAATGGTATACCCTAGCCGGTATATACTATTTACGTGTTATTTAATACCGAATATATGAATTATAATGTGTTTATACGAGTATATAAGATTCACAGTACGAATTATACTCGAATGTACAGCTAGTCGTATTGGAATTACGATTAACCGATGAACGGTTATTGAAACCCGAACGAATCGGGGATTACATTATAGACGAAATATATGATGTTTAGTAAGGTTTACGAAGTATTAAGGCTTCGGGATAAGTGAATTATAGCACAGAAAAAGGATTTCGATTTATTGGTACGTCGGTACGTTAAACGAAACCTTTAACATCAAACCAAGCAAGAGACGATCGATCAAGCCGAAAAAGATGCACAACTACCGACAATATGATGTGTTAAGTCAATTAATGTCATGGTTTAAGTTTTTAAAGTTTTTAAATCGATTTTATATAAATTTCATTTTTAAGCCGAAAAACGACCGTTTTAGCCTCTTTTGAAGCCGAATTAAACGTTTAACCGAAAAACGAACTGAACCAGATTATCCAAAACATTATCCAGATTGCGTAATCTGAACTTGTGGCCAGAATGAGGGAGTGGGCCCCCACCCACCCC